>NW_026863562.1:0-24768 GCF_026571515.1 Ruditapes philippinarum
TATCTATCTGTGAAGTTTTAATCTCATATCTCTTTTACTTTTTCAGCTATGCCCCAGACAAAAACAAAATTTAAGCACGAAAAATTACTACTGGCAAAAACTCCGGATGTGACCATAAATGAAGTTTTAAAATAGGTTTTCTTTTTTATGTTCCAAGTTTATGCCAAAGAGTGACTCACCTACAGATAAACAGATTTTCTAATGAAATCACACGTGTGTGGCTACTTCAATGTTTTATGAGCCACATAAACCCCTCAAACAAAAGTAACTGTAACTTATCATTTTAACAGTCATTTCAGTATCCATATTTCCTGTTTGAAAGATGATGTGCTGGACAAACAATGCCAAATCAGATAACAAGAATGTTCAGTGATCACATGAGGCTTCTGATGGTAGTCAATTAAGCTATTGTACTGAGGACGGATTGGACAGTTTATTCCCCTTTATGTTGTGACTTTTGATGAGTAGTGTGGACAAGTTTTGAATGATAAAGAAGTTATCCCTATATGTCGCTGCTACTCTACAGCAGATGACACAAAAGATCATCTCCTTGTTCAAGTAAGTTGTACTTACTAAAACTTTGGCTTGAAATACTTTTAGTTGCCTTTCATGATGCAGAAAAAATTTTCTTTGGTTATGTACAAATATATACAATTTTATAAAGCTTACCAGTCTTGCAGCTGTTGTAAAGAGAGCTGCAGTGAGGAATGCCATGTAATATCCAGGATAAAATCCGTGCCAAAATGCACTTATTATAAATACTGCCCATGTAGCAATGGAGGCGGGGCATCGCTCATACACACTATATCTCAACCAATGAGCTGTTGTCACATTCCACGAATCTACATTCACTTTAAGACTCGTACATGTCTGTAAAATGAGAAAGATTGACTTAGTACTATGCATGTTTATTTCCACTGATTCTTCAAAATAGGAAATAGTGTGCTGCTGTATAATTTATAAAAATCAGAGACAACCTGTACAGTCTGAACCTGTAGTTGAAAGATTGTGACATTTTGCAGGGATCGAAAAAATTCCACTTGTCAGCTCGTATTTACAAGCAGTGATTGAGGCAGGACAAGTAAACAAGAGGGCCATCATGGCCCTAGATCGCTCACCTGACTTATCAAACTCATCCAAACAATTACCTAGACAAGCATTCTGACCAAGTCTCATGACAGGTGAGTCAAAAATGTGACCACTACAGTGTTAACAAGGATTATCCATATTTGAGCAGTGCGACCTAGTTTTTTACCCAGGTGACACATATTCAAACTTGACCTAGAAATCATCAAAACAAACTTTCAGACCAATTTCCAGGATACTTGGATCAAAACAGTAGCAACTAGAGTGTTAACAAGATTTTTCTATTTTTAGCTCCGGTGACCTAGTTCCACATGCAATTTCGAACTCATCCAAGCAATTACCTAGACAAGCATCCTGACCAAGTTTGATGATAATTGAGTCGAAAATGTGACCACTAGAATGTTAACAAGGTTTTTCCATATTTGGGCGGTGTGACCTAGTTTTTCATCCAAGATGACCCATGTTCGAACTACAGTGTTAACAAGGATTATCCATATTTGAGCAGTGCGACCTAGTTTTTTACCCAGGTGACACATATTCAAACTTGACCTAGAAATCATCAAAACAAACTTTCAGACCAATTTCCAGGATACTTGGATCACAACAGTAGCCACTAGAGTGTTAACAAGATTTTTCTATTTTTAGCTCCGGTGACCTACTTTTTCATCCGAGATGACCCATGTTCAATTTATTCCCAGCAATGACCTAGACAAGTTTCCTGACCAAGTTTGATGACAATTGAGTCAAAATTGTGACCACTAGAGTGTTAACAAGGTTTTTCTATTTTTAGCTCCTGTGACCTAGTTTTTCATCCGAGATGACCCATGTTAAAACTCATCTGAGCTATCACCAAGACAAGCATCTTGATCAAGTTTGATGATGATTGATGCAAAAATGTGACCGCTAGAGTGTTAACAAGGTTTTTCTATTTTTAGCTCCGGTGACCTACTTTTTCATCCGAGATGACCCATGTTCGAACTCATCCGAGCTATCACCTAGACAAGCATCCTGACCAAGTTTGATGATGATTGAGGCAAAATTGTGACCTCTAGAGTGTTAACATGGTTTTCTATTTTTAGCTCCTGTGACCTAGTTTTTCATCCGAGATGACCATGTTCGAATTCATCCGAGTTTTCACCTAGACAAGCATCTTGACCAAGTTTGATGATGACTGATGCAAAAATGTGACCGCTAGAGTGTTAACAAGGTTTTTCTATTTTTAGCTCCGGTGACCTACTTTTTCAACGAGATGACCCATGTTGGAACTCATCCGAGCAATCACCTAGACAAGCATCTTTGACCAAGTTTGATGATGATTGATGCAAAATGTGACCCGCTAGAGTGTTTAACAAGGTTTTTCTATTTTAGCTCCTGTGACCTACTTTTTTTATCCGAGATGACCCATGTTCGAACTCATCCGAGCTTTCAACTAGAGAAGCATCCTGACCAAGTTTGATGATGATTGGGTCAAAAATGTGACCACTAGAGTGTTCACAAGGTTTTTCTATTTTTAGCTCCTGTGACCTAGTTTTTCATCAGAGATGACCCATGTTCGAACTCATCCAAGCAATTGACTAGACAAGCATTCTGACCAAGTTTGATGATGATTGGTTCAAAAATGTGACCGCTAGAGTGTTCACAAGCAATTGTGGACGTACGACGGACGACAGACGACGGACATTCACCGATCCTCATACCTCACCCTGAGCAAGCTCAGGTGAGCTAAAAATTGTAGTATGCTCATCCAGTAGGACGAGTGGAAATTTGCGATGGGATAGTCAGCTAGTATTCTCATAATCAGTTTGTTTACATTTAATGATGAACAACCAAAATAAAGCTTGAATTTTAGGTTTTGTATAAATTGCCCACTTCAAAAAGCTCTGAACACATTGTTTATTGGATAAGGGTGTGACTGTTATGTGCATGACAATGCCCTATAAAGTGCCTAATTTATACATAAGCTAAAACTTAAGATATGATTCCGGTTCTTGTTTCATTTTTAATGTAAACAAACTGATTATGAGAATTCTAGCCGTCTATTGCATTGGCAAAATTTATTTAGAAAATCATGCATAAAATGCAGGACGAGTAGCAAAGCAAGTAGGATGGGTAGAAATTTTAAGTTACTCATCCTGCAGGATGGGTGGTTCTGAAATTTTTTATCCCTGATAATATAGATAATATCAAATAATTATACCTTTACCAGACAGTACTGATTAAGTAAATCCCACAGTACAAAACCTGTGGCTCATAGATCTAAACATTACATAGTACGTCTAAGTTTTGGGGTTTTTTTCTTCCTTTTTTTTGAATGATTTTAGGTCACACCAACATTGTAAAGGTCATAATTATGTTGACTTTCAAGCTTCACTGTTGGAGAAAACCTCTTAATATTAGTTAGCAAATATTTCAGTAACTGACACACTTTAACATTATTTAGAAAATCCTTGGTTACTTTACCTCTAGTTGGTAGATTTTAACATTATCTAGCAAATCCCACTTAGAATTTCCTTTATCATCATAACCAGAAAATCCTAGTCCACATGAATTATTCACGAGTTCACCTGCAAACAGTGGAGTACATGTTATAGCTAAATCATTTTAATATTCATTAATAAGGAATATATTTAGTCTCAATAAGCCTTAAGTCTTTCATCCTGCACTGAACACATCATTTATGTGGAGAAGTTGACATTTACATGTAGGAAAGGTACTTATACAAGGAGTTTTTGTTTTTTTAAATCTCACCAACACAGTATAGGTCATAAGGCAACTTTCCTGCTTTACTGGTGAAGATATCCTTTCCTGCATTATTTTAAGCACACACAGGCACCCAAGTAGAACCACTGATGTTCCATAAGCTAGCTAGATAGCTTCCTCATATGACAGAATCCAAAGTCCCTGCTGGGATTCAAACCCACAGCAGTGAGGAGCAAGTGGTTTGAAGTTAACAACCATAAAACAAGAAATTAGTAAGTACAGGTGCACTTTGTCATGTTCAAAAATTGGTGCTTAATTTAAAAATTATGCTTATCTTACCTAGTTTCCAGGCAAAATAGTACATTGGTCTGTGCATGGTCATGGAGCATAGCAAATAAAAATTCCTGTATATCCATGTTGTATTGTACAGAAAGTCATCATCTGCAAAATAAACGTAACTTCTTAACCTCAACATCCCTTTATTTCTATGATGAGTTTGTACTGCTTTGAATTTGAATGGTTCATTGTTATTTTAACTAGTTTTGATATTAAATAGCATATGTTTGTTTGCTTCTTTGCAGTTCTTTAAGTCACAACAACTCTGCAATTGTGACATAGCAACATTCAAGATTACTGATGGAGCAAGATCTTTGGTGCCACTTTGTGCATTATTTCAGGCATATGCGGGCACCTGACCTTCTGTCAGCTATTTGGATAGCTTCCTCACATGAATGTATCCAATGTTCATTGCAGGGTTAAACCCCTGCAGTGAATGGGCAAGTGATTTATAGTTCAAGGACTTAACCAAGGGGGGGGGGTGTTGCCTGAGAGCCCTTGAGTAGATAAAATTGAGCAAGAAACAGTACAAAGTTTTGGATTGACATCACATAATAAACATAGCACTTATATGATCACAATGAACATTCCAACCTTTAAAACTTGAACCAGCTATACAGAATAATATTAGCACTAAAATGCAAAGGGTCTTAATGCCTGCCCCGAGGTAGGTACTAATCTTTATAAGAAACTATATAAAAGTATTTGAAATTGTGAAAATATCGTCTAATTGGGAGAAAAAAAGTGAATAGTTAGTACAGTTAATGCAAAAACCATCCAGATATACTATAAAAATGCAAAAATATCCTTTCTTCTTCAGTAAGGTGGTGGAAATTTGTTGTTAAAAATAGTAAATTCAGTCTATTGACAATTTTGCGTAAAGCATCATGTACAGAATCATATGTATAGTGGTAAATACCGTAATATATTCATTAAGATCTAGTAAATTTTTTAATTTTTGAAACATTGTTCACTCATCTAGTGACATACTGCTTAACTCTTTTAATGCTAAGTATCTTAACATCATCCATCTTTTAATCTATGCAAAATCATTGATCGTTTATTGGGAAAATTTCAAAATAAGTACTGACTGCATAGCCAACACTGCAGACCATTATCAGACACATACCAATGTGCTGGTTCATCTTGGTCTGCACATGTTGCACTGGTATATTCAAATGCTGCCAACAGGCTTAGAGTTAATATTGATAAAACTTAAAGACCCATTATCATTTTTATTTCTCAAACATTGTTTATTTTTGGTATCTTGTTACAGCTTCCAAAAATATACTTATTTGCTATATACATGAACTATCTTTTGTATCTTTAGTTCTGTTCGCATTTGGTATAATTATAGTGAATTAGTAGTTTGTATGAAGGTCAAAATACTACTTTTTATACATTTTGCTATCTTTACGACATATAACTGCATGTTCACCACTACTGTTTTCAGTTGTAAAACATATAACATGCTCCTCATCCATTATGTTAACATTATTAAACACATGTTCGACATCTTCTGAAGAATTTTTTTTAAAATAGATTTCTGAGGCATAATGTGCCTTTAACATGTGTTATAAGTTACCTTTCATTCTTGACCATGGCGCTATGAATGGTTCCATCATCATCAATGCCCCCAGTATAACTACAGTCACTAGTTTTTGTAGAAATACCTCCTGTCAATTAGAAACTCACAAATATTGCAACTATTCTTCCATGCTCTAAACACTTTACAACTAGTATTAATTCAAGATTTAATCTCAATTGTTTCATCTTAAACACTGATAATGACATGATTCATTTCCGAATCACTACTGAGCATATTTTCTGTACTAACATATCTGAGTGATGTGAGGAAATTTTAAGGTTAGAACCCTTGATATCATAGCTGAATGGCTCCATAGAATTGTAATGTCCATATTCATTCATGGATTATATTCCTATAACTATTTACTTTACCATTTACTATTTTTTTGAGGATAAATTTCCCTCATACATACCTTTGGTGACGGAATACCCTGAAAAATAGAAGAAACAGCTGGTGATATGATAATAGAAACAATGATTATGAAAATTAATGTATTACAACAAAATAAAGGTGTTGTATACAGTCAGATCAAGATTCTGCCAGATTTGCCTTAAAACAAAATGTAAAAGCAATTGAAAATGAAATAAATTTTCTTTTAATATGTTCAATGTATAATGAATTGAGAGACAATTTAAAACTGAATGGACATCTAAAGTAACAAGCAAACATTTATTCATAACAATTATTTAGAACAATAGAAATGATAGTACCTGTATCTATTCAATTTCAAGATTTTTAAGCAGTGCACTCAAACGAGACTCAGTTATAAAGCATAAAACAAAAAAAAGTACATTGAAAGGATAACAGTACATTATATCTTTTTGAATGTTAAACAATTTCTCCTATAATTCATCGTTCAACATTGTCATAATATGTACATGTATAATATTATAGCCATGCACTACAATGTCAAATGTTTGATCCCTTATTGTTTGTATTTTGAGCAGGTGGCCTTTCATTATAAATAAAATGATATGGTATTGTATTGTATTGTATGGCCAGAACATTTACTGGAATTAATTTCTTTACTTTAAAGGTGAATAAATTAAAGTCCTAAAACACTGACTTTGTAATGTTTGCTGTATAGACAGGATTTTATCTCTGGACATCAACTGAAAATATTTACTTCTTAAAACACACAGCTTTTACTCATAAGCATCTGTAATTATCTTCGACTTTTCTGTGCTTCCATTTGTTGCATACTTTAACAGGGAATCTTTACTGTGACCTCTGGCAATTGGCTTAACAGATATGTATTTTATGGAATTCTGAATTCCTCTACAACAAATATGAGTAGAGGCTTTAAAAGATGTATAATAAAAAAAAAAAAACATTATCACTGTTGCAAAACCTTGTCTGTGGCTTGTATTTGCCTCTCGTGCATTAACTTAGACCAGATCACATGACACATCATGTGATCTAGGCAGAGAGAAAACCCCTCCAGCACAATGTATGTTAATGATAAAAGATAATCTTTTAAACAATTCAATTTTATACAATGTAAAAACATATCACCTTATTATTGCTATTTTCCGAGTTAGAAGTATAACAAGAGCCATCTATAAAAGCACAATAATCCTTGTAAAACACTAGGGGGCCACACATCACATTGTGGAAACTGAATATGTAGCTGTAATAGGTCAGAACATCAGGCATTTCTCTGTGAAAAGAATAATCAAACATTAATACAACCTACAAATCTATGTTTATGTGTCGGTCTATCTGGCAAAGTGCGTCAAACTATATATGGAAAAAAAATGTTTAAAACACTAAGACATTTAAAATAAATTATATATACATATGTATATTATTGTGTATTATATTCTTGAATAGTTTTAGGAAGAATGGTATCTACTATTTAAAGGGACTCCACTGAGGTTTTTTGACATGATGGGACTGAAAATATTTATCCAGATAAATGAACCATTTGATGTAGGGTTAGACCACTAATCTTTGTGCAAAATTCAGATCATTTGCGCACTTTGTTTTTCCAGAATAATTATTCAAATTGTAAAAAAATGACCCAAAATGAAAGGCGTTTAAACACTTTTCACTCAAATAGGGCTAAGAAGGGCAAAAAATAATACGATTTTCAATCATTTTCAAAGCATATTTCTTAGCTATCTTTGCACATATTTCTGTTTAAAGTGCCTCAGCTCATTTATGTAAGAAATTCAAATGTTATGTTTTTAGGCTTTTAAACCTCAGTGTAGTCCCTTTAACACACAAGTATAATCTATAAGATATAATAGAATAAAATATGTTACCTTTCTTACAAATGGAACTACCATCAAAATAAACTGTCTTTAAAGGATGCTACATGCATAACAATTTCACATTAAATACTCGTACTTGACTTAACAATTTAAAGTGAAACAACATACCTTATTGCTTTAGATTTTTGATTTGGGTTGAGATCTTTCTCTTCTCTGTTTTTACCATCATTTAGGCCAAAAGCAACAACTGTTATCTTCTGAACAGAGATCATAAGTGGTCTGAAAAGTACCGTTTTCTGTTACTAATTACATTTTCAATGATAAATAAAATACTTTCTGAAGTTTCTGTTATACGTTGCTGCCAAAAGTATACCTGGTTACTGCAGAATTTGCTACTAGATTACTTATGACAAAGCGTAATACATAAAAATACACTTAAAGAGTGCTTTACTGTGGACTTCTCTAAATAAAATTCTCACTTACAACTTTAGATTTTATGTAGAAAACTATTAATGTGTTACATGTATTAAAATTATTTGAATGTACTTTAGTCCATACTCCTTGTCTTCTCTTCTTAAACAAAATATTGTTTACTTAACTGCAAATATGATATCACGCAGAGAGTACTTGTTAGACTTAAATGATCAGAAAGGAAAGTATCATTTGCTTGAAAGCAAAATATTCTAAACCAGCCTGGTCACATTTTGTGAGTTTAAAAGAGGTAAGTTCTAGTTTATACAGAGCAGAATGAAAGCATATGTCTACCATTGTAAGGGATGCAGAAAATTTAATTTCATGAGTTAAGGTATTAGCACCCTAATGCATTACCTCCGTTTTGAAGAGTATTCAAATAGGCTAGAACTACTGTTAACTACATTGAAATTGAGGGCCATGGGTTCAATCCCCAGAAGGGTCAACTTTTTTTTCTTTCTTTTTTTCTTTTAACATTATTTATGTATCTCTCATGTCCCATTTGGAAAGAAAAAAGTGTTTAATTTTGATTTTTTAATTTATATAGGTATTTATTGGCTAAATTATGCTAAATATAGTAATAAATATGGTACCTGATATTTTCAAAGTGTAATATAATCAAAACTAGACGGTAAAAGTATTTCATATTTTACAAGATCAACAAATATACTTTTTTGAAAATTTAGGCAAACTTTGAAAACAGGCACTCATTTCGGTAAATTTTAAGAATTTTTTTAATTAGGCTCCCTAAGTAAAAAAATGGTCAGACACGTGGTAAAAATGGGTGGGGTAGTAGGGTTGGACACCGGTTCCCGGTATCGGTCCTATACCGAATAGTAACTTCGTAAATTACCGGTATATACCGTTTCGTAAAATACCGGTACTGGATTTGATACTTTTGTAATTTTTTAAGAAAAATAATTTAATAGTCAATATGTCAAAAAATAAGAAGATTTTTAAATAAAAACAGCCTACAAACTCGTAAAACAAACTATGAACTACTATTATCATGCGGCGAGTACGGCTTTCGCGGCAAAGTTGAAGTTTGTGACGCGGCGATATTTCTGTTAAAGTAGTGTGCCGCTTTTTAATATGTGCAAGATAATAATATTTTTGTACTCGGCAGGAAAATATAATTATTTAAACTGATTTTGGTAAAGTTTTAAATGTCAAAGAAGCAACGAGAAAACAAATCAAATACTTGAGTAATCATCGGCACATCGCACACAGTCCTTCCAAACACATCGCACACAGCTTTTGCCGTAATGACAATGTAAATCCAACATATGACAATTGTTAATTCAAACAATGCTTTTAAAAAATAATTAAATCCTTTTTTCAGTTTAAGTCTCTAAACACTCATAATGAATACATATTTAATGTTTCCAGGTTCTTTTCTTCCATTACCACATGTACAAATCCACACGTGAATTACGATTTGAACATAAATGAGGCCAAAATATTCCAACAAAATATGCCTCCTTTTGTTTTTGGTGTAACACTGACATATTATTAAACATGTATACATTTTCTTAACAAAAGAATGCTGACAGAACTTCAGTCAAAAAGTGTGAATGTCGGCGGCTCTTTGATGGTGATAGAGTAGCAAGATCAAAGGGAGGCATATTCTTTTGAATAGCCTATTATGCACCTGTCAAAGGTCAACTTGTGTGTATTACACATTTAGATCTGTGATTAAACAACTGAAACCTATTTCATATACAGTGTTATGTAGGATTTTTTGCAAATGTTGGCTAGTATTTTTGCGTATTTGAGCAGTATGGAATTATGCAATTTGGTGAGGACAATACCCTTTTTTTGTAGCAAGATGTTCACGGTGCATGCTATTGAAAAATAAAAGATGTATAAAATTGAAAGGTAAATTCAATATTAATAAATTCCAAATCCTTATTATTTGTAAAGCATAGTTATTTGCTTTATGACTTCTACAAGACAAATATTAGGTTAACATGAAAATGTAAACAAGTCATTTTGGAAACAGTCTGTGCTGACTGTGCATATACATGGATTTCCAAATTTCTAAGTTAATTACTGGTAAAATATGTTTAGAACAGACTGGAAACATAAGTGACTTTGAAAAAACATCTAGTAATGAAACTTCTTACAAGTAATTCCTAATTTCAAAGTAAGCCAACCAATCCAGTGATTTCATTTATTACAGTAAACAATAATGTGATTTAAAAAAGAATATCAGCATCAGAAATAAATTTCTACACAGTAATAATAATAGCTGTAAGAAAATAATAGATAACAAACTGTCTTAAATTCTTTCAGATGTAGAGATATCAAGATTAAAACAATAATTTGTAGACTTCTCAGCTGCAGACTGCTGTCCTGCATAAGATATTTTTCTGTGTTAAAATTATGTCATGTTCTTTTGATGAAAAAGTAGAAGTATTTTACAATTAACATGTGTAAATGTTGTAAAAAAGAGTAACACAAAACAACAAAACATGGAACTTGAGAAAAGTATACTTTACAGCATGAAATTTCAGAAAGACCAGTAATGTAACATATTTATTTTCTAGCACTACATGTTATATCTCTTCAGTTCTTATACTTGCAGTTGCAGCAAAGGGTTTGATGTGGAATTGTAAAAGTATCAGTATCAGTATCGATAAAATACCCTTATCGTTTCGTCAGTACCGGTATCGGACCGTTTCGTGAAGAACGATATCCAACCCTATGGGGTAGGGTAACATTTTTATACAGATTTCATAAATTTTAAGTAGAAACCATAATTTTGCTTATTTGGATTGTTAGCTAAAAGGTACTATTTGTTTCTTACCAAAAATTAATGGGAAAATATTTTTCATTAGAATGTTATTGCAGATTATTTAAAGGTTCCTACTTTCTAAAAAAGGGCCCTCATCCTAGCTTGACTTCAGAAAAGTGGTCATAACTTGATTTCCGTATGGTAAACTTTGTTTAAATTTTGCATACAGGTGTACTTTAAGGTATACATCTGACTTATGATGTCAATTTTTTAGTTCCTGATAGTGCCCATTAGGGTCCTAATACCTTAAAGTGACATTTTATTCATCACCATTCCTGACGATGGTGTGATGATAGAATTTCAAGTATAAACATACCCTGTTATATCTAGTGTGTAGCCACCATAGTCTAGGATCATTCTATGTATGTGACACCAAGCTAGATAACCCATTGCTACAACAAACACCGACACTGGCATCCATTTCTGACCAACAAACTGCAGCAGCACGTAACCCAAGGTTGCTTGTATAAACAAGTGAATAATCTGACTGAAAAAAACAAAAAATTTGTTTATTATTTACAGAATATTACCAATTTGTAAAAATTAACTACTGAAATACTGGTCAAGGTTTTTCGTATTTTATATATATATGTCATCTTATCTATTCTAATGGGAATATCTGATGCTAAAAGTAAAACCTTTCCACTACAAGTTGAATATGTTATATATCTCTTGCTAAAACATAAGCACCTTATAATGTTGGAAGTGCGGGGAAAGACAGAGAGTAAAAACTTGTGTGTTGCCAACTATCCGCCATACTGCCATGATGGTCAATAACTGACTGAAGTCCAGCTTATTGCACTTGATTCAACACTGGACATGTTTTAATAAAACTTCTAAATAATTATATGTAAGGATTTGGGTAGCAGTGTTCAGGGCTACAGATAACATTTTGTATATATTGGGTGATTACCCCTTGTTTTGTGATCTATTGGGTTTTTTCTATTTTCTTAGAGTTATTTCTGTA
Source organism: Ruditapes philippinarum (assembly GCF_026571515.1). Taxonomy (NCBI): domain Eukaryota; kingdom Metazoa; phylum Mollusca; class Bivalvia; order Venerida; family Veneridae; genus Ruditapes; species Ruditapes philippinarum. The sequence continues at coordinate 12,162 of NW_026863562.1, forward strand.
TTGTTTACCCTACCCTCTCTAACCAATTTGGGTTTTGAAGCACATGTTCATGTATTTTTCCATAAATTTCTGACCTTCATTGTAGACTGTTGAAGGTTTTGTATGGTAATAAAAAAGCTACTTACTACTATGCTTTATGGTTTATTGGCCTAGGAGATTTCCAAGCTGTCTGATATAATTTAAATGTTAAAAGTCAGTCTGAAACAGTATGATCTGCCTGATGTACAGCGTTAAAATAAGTATAACTTACGTCTTTACACACAAGTTCCGATGTAGTTTGCATAAATAAGAATTTATTTACTTTTTCTTACCCTTAGTTATTATTTCTATTGCTTTTTTGACATTTTAATTGGGTAATTACGCAAATACGCATGTTATCTGCAGCCCTGAGTGTTTCATGTGAATAGGCTAAGAGAGATGGGAAACAAACAACATTTTATTGAAGGCCTTTTGGTTAAAACATATTTATTTAAGCTCGATTGCGAAACAAATTCTTGCAACATATATTAATCACTTTCCAGTCCGCTTCCTGAATTGCTGGAACCAACCAATACTGGTGTCATATGAAGAAACATGGTTGTGACCCAATTATAGGACTCAAACCCATGATCCCTGGGTTGAGAGGAAGACACCTTAACCACTTGGCCACCGCTCCCCTTGAAGGCCTTTTAACTTTATATTGTCTATAGACCATCTATAATACGATGTACCTTCCAAAACAAAACAGGACCAATGCTATCCCAAGCAGTAGCTCAACAGCATGTCTCACTCGAGGACTTGTGCTCCTCGGATCTAACATATTACGGAATGGAATTCCAATAGCCATTGCAACCAGCTGACATACTAGAAAATTTATCTGAAATATAGGACATCAAACTGATCAACAACTAAATTTATAAATGAAATATACAAAATTTTAATTTATATAGAAATTAGAGATATCCCCGTACTGCCTCTTTCCGATCAGCTAACAGATTTTTCTATAATAACTGACAGTAAAATTATAAAAATAAAATTTCTCTTACAATTCTGCAAATATTATCATTTCAGCTAATAAATGCAACAACTTTTTAAAATTTTACCTGAATTATTATTATGAATCGAGGACAAATCATTACTGACCCATTTTCTTGTTCTTCAAAATTTCACAACCACTTTTCAATCAGTTAACAAAAATTAAACTGTACCACATAAAAATTGTCATACAATGTTAAAATATAACCAGTTATGTATTTTGAAGAAATTTTTGACAAACTCAACTTCAGATAAATGGTAATAAACAAGTTTAACCTATTTATAATGCCATTTTTCAATCTTGATATCTATTTGCAGTAGTAAAGCTGTCACAATTGGGGTATGGATGTACATCTCAATGTGCATTAAACAGAAAAAGCCTGTTCTTGTGAAATTTTTAAGATCTTAGGGTCATTGACCCCATTCTAGTGAAAGCTTACTGAAAAGTTATTAGAGAGAATTTTTTTCCTTGGTTAAGTGACTGTTACTTTTACTGACATATTACCTTCCAAATTAAGAATTGTATGTTAAATATGTACATATTAAAATTATAGCTTTGAAGTGCAGTATACAGTACATTATGACTTAATGATATTGAAACAGTTGTCAAACTAAATATTCATTTCTGCAGACTGACAAAAAAAACTGAGTCTTTAAAATCAATTATTTTCGAAAATTATTGCGATTTTGTAACTGGGTAAATAAAGGATTAGTGGAAAACACACATTTTACATATTTTGAACTAAAAATACTGGTTATTTTCTTTTTTTTGCCATAAATTGACATTGCTGCTGATAAAATGTAGTCAAGGTAAATGCAAGATGTGCTTACAATTTGGTTACATGACAAATCAGGTAAAAAATAAAGAATTTCTAGGGATGATTGAAAAGTGGTTGTGATTGAAAACTGGCAGTATGTGGATACATTAATAAAAAGGTGACCACTCAAATTATGAGACGGTGAGGAAATTAATGCATGATAGATTGGAAGAAGAAAAAAACGTTCCAAGTAAAACATCTTCTTAAATACAATCGAAGTCATTCAATAATCAGGTGGTTTTACAATAGTTAAATAACCTTAACAAATGTTGAAAAATCAAGGGCAATGTAAAAGTATCCAATATATTTCCTATCCGAAAATATATCAACTTTACATTAATATTTGCTAAATTATGAAAGATACCTGATCGATCGATAATCCAAGTATTGGAACTAATGGTGATAAAAGACGTGATCCATAGTAAAAGTCACTGCTTTCGCTGACAGGTGCCATTCTGCTTCAACTTTCTCAGTTTGTGTTTTGTTTCGTCCCACAGAAGTTGTCTAGGTACAACACCACTAAATATTTAAGGTTGTAAGACACTACAGTAACATGTTCACTCACTGACCCCAAAATGTATGTACAAAGAATGATCCTAGCTATATATAGCCTAATTAATTCGGCGTGAACGGTTTGACCCATTTTACAAACTTTTTTTTCATACAATCAAAGGGAAAAAGACATCGCTCGATGTCTATTTGGCAAGTCTAACTAGTTGGACTAAGCTATATATATAGACTACTACATATGGTTGCTACACCCCAGACATAACAGGGTATTATTTTGAATTTCTATCATCACACCATCGTCAGGGAACTGCTTAGAATAAAATGTCACTTTAAACAGTGAAATAAAACTAAAGGTTACACAAAGTGCACTAGGAGTGCACTAGATGTGCACTACTAGTGCACTTCAAAGTGCACTTCAAGGTGCACTAGAAGTGCACTTCATAAGTGCACTTTGTAGTGCACCATACCTATTATATGTATTAAGCAGTTACCTTTTATTTCACTGAATAGCAATTTGACTTTTACAAAAAGATAGAAAATATAGATATCTGTTTAATAGTTTTTCAATAAAAATTTGAAATTGTGATTTTTGGATTTTGTAAAATATGGCGTAAAATATTAGAACAATAAATTTCAAAGTCATTAATTTCACTGATTTTGTACTTTAAAATTTAATTGTTAGAATAAGTAATTTAAAGATAAATAATAACTTTAATGTTGATAAGTGCATAAATAAACAAACTTAATTGATTTTTAATATGATTCTATTTTATTATAATCTGGTAATGAAATATGAAACATTTAAATGCTAATCAAACAAAATTAAGTCAGTTCTTTTTTGGGGGGAAAGGTAATTATACCGTAGTATTAGTTATTTTTTATCTTAACTTATGGTTGTTTTAGTTAAAGGTAATGATTTTAAGCATTAATAGCCTTTAATACATTAAAGAATTAATATGTTTATAACTGGCCTAAATTTTGTCTAGTATAATCTCTCTTACCTTCTCAAACTGAGATTTACCTAAGATTAATATCAATGATATATATTATTCTGAAAATAAATATTTATATATAATGGTGGTATGTATTGATATGTGTGGATTAAATATTGATATGTACCTTTGGGATGCTTGTATACTTAAACTGACATGAATATTAACAAAAAGATTAGAAAATCTGTCAATTCCATTTTTTGAGACGACACCAATCTTTTTTCCTTTTTTTTTCATGCATTGTAACATTATTCTGCAATATGATTAATTTTATGAGATTACTATAAATTGCAAAAATATTCATTTTTCTTTTTGTACTATTTGTAATGAAATTTATTTGCACCAACATCCAGAGAATACAGAATTTACATCGCCTAATCTGGCTTATGTTATTTACCCTGAGGGGCTCTCTTATCAGCAGGGTACTATATCAAAACACATATACACAGCATGACTTTTGACACTTTAATCTCCTGCAACTGTTTTCTGCTCATGTATGATATTAAATTAAAAAAAAAAAAAACAGATCTGCAATAAAGTGAAAAGGAAGTTGCAAAAGTTTTATAATCATGTATTTAAATAATATTTTCTTTAAAATATATTATCTTCTAAATGCGTAAAAACTGACAAGGCAAATTTGTCAAATCTATAATATAAAGAAATAACATTCCCAGTTCAAAAACTAAAAGATGCTGAAAATTTTAATGCAGAATTGCAAGAAATGTGAAAAAAATATTGATACAAAGTCTTTGTAGAATAGTTAACACTGATATTGGTTTTAAACCAGTTTTTTATAATAAGATTAGAAAATTCCACTTCAAAGACAATAAATGACAATAATATCTAACGTGCGTTTATGACATTAAGATTATTTTTTACATTTGATTATACAAAAAGTATAGTCATTTATCGATGACGTACATGTATTTTGGGGAAAAAAGGAAATTTTCAATTATAAATATTGCATACATTTGCATTTTTGTTATTTACCCTGAGGCCCTCTTATCAGCAGGAGGCCAGTGTAATGAAAACAGTCGCTCTCAAAAAAAAAAAAATACCAATACACAGCATGACTCGAGACTTTCCTCTTGTATAAAAACATTCCCTTTATACATTACATTTTTAATGTAGAAATCTTGAATAAAGTTATCAATTTTATTTATTTTATGGAAAAAATTTAATTATGTATATCTTTAAAATGTTTTAAAATCAATGAATTAATATTCTCTTTCAATCTTGAACATGAGGAATTGCCTCTTAAGTTATATATTATCACAGATTTATATTAATAGTATATAGTAATATAAATCCGTGATATTATTATGCAGAATGGCAAGAAATGTGGATAAATGAATACATATAGAAAATTCCGCTTTAGAGACAATAATATCAGAAACATAGATAACATCTATCTATGTCTCTGATAATATCTATTATGCATTTATGCCTTTAAGTTTTTTTTTGTATATTTGATTATACAAAAATTATGGTCATTTACTGAGTGCCAACGCCTGATGAATCCCAGGCTTATGTCTAACATGCATTTTGAGAAAACCAGGGAATTTCAATGCATTCTTATAAATCTGCAAAATTGACTGTTCTTTGTTATTTACCCTGAGGCCCTCTTATCAGCAGGAGAGTGGTATATTGAAAACAGTCCCTCTCCGAAAATACCAATACACAGCATGACTTGAGATTTTCCTCTTCAATAAAAGTATTCCCTTTATACATTAAATTTTTAATATTGAAATAATGAATAAAGATATCAAATTTATTTATTTTATGGATAATATTTAAATTATTTGCATAAACATATGCAAGCATTACACAGTTGAATACTAAATTATCACAGTATATTGATTGTTTTAAAATCAATGTATTAATATTCTCTTTCAATATTGAACATGATGTCTCTAAGTTATATATTATAGAAATAATATTTTAGCTTAAATATAACCTTTCCTTGATTTGTTTGAGCTTATGAAAAAAAGTTTATGATGTAACAAACTAAATTAATTGGGCCAGAATTATCACATTGATTTATACCATTTGTACACTAAAAAAATTGAAATATATGGCCATTTAAAAAAGCTTTAAAAACACTTATTTAATTATCCATTACGGAGCATATTTAAATTTAACCTTATTAATTCTATAAATTTGATTTTAAAAAACATTTTAATTTTAAGCTTCAACATGATAATCACCTAAAATGTTAAAACTGCTGATTTTAAAATTTACTTATTTATATTCATGAATAGGCCATTATATATTTTCCCAATGTCTTTTCCCATTCAGCAGCGTAACAATGGATGCCCCTCTACACACTTGATATACAATTATCCAATAAACCATTTAGGTGTCAACTTCCCTGGCCAGCCTGGTCATATGGTCTAGTGCACTAGAAGTGCACTTCTAGTGCACATCTAGTTCAGCTCTAGTGCACTAGAAGTGCACAAGGGTGGGAAGTTTAGTGTGAACTCAACTGTACGTTCAAACACTACATACATGTATGTAACACATAAATTGTTTACTACATAACATTTGTTGTTAGTGAAAAATTTATATAGAGAAGTCCGCATTAAAGCACTCCTTAAGTGCATTTATATGTAAGATGATTTTTCACAAGTATCTAAGTAGCCGATTCTGCAGTAACCAGGTATTTTGCCAACATCAACCAGCTTGAAGCTGTTCAAAGGCGAGCTGCCCGATTTGTAAAAGGCGATTACAAAACTACCAGCAGAACCACTGCAATGATGACAGACCTAGGCTGGCCAACTCTACAGTATCGCCGCTCCAATGCCAAGCTAGTGATGGTCTACAGGATCACGCACAACCTCATAGCCATCCCAGCTGCACAGTACTTCCACCCCCTGACACTTGGTGGCCATGGCTACGGACACAGATTCCATGTCCCATTCTGCAGAACAGACACCATGAAGTTCTCCTTTGTACCTTCGGCCATCTTATGTGGAACCAGCTTCCAGAGCACCTAGCCACAGCAGTCAACATTGAGGCCTTCAAGGGAGGACTAGTCATGGGGCCCTAATATGCCGGAGTCGATTTTATTTTTAACATGTTCTTCTTTTAAACCTGCACTTATTCGCCGCACAACACTTTGTACATACACCCTGTACGTCAATGCCCCAGAGTGGGTTATGTACAGTATTGGAAGAAGAAGAAGAAGGTACCGATTACAAACAACAACAAAAAACACACACACACAAAACGCGCGCACACACACACACACACACACGCACGCACACACGCACACACACACACACACACACACACACACACAAAATCATAGTTAAGACCACTATACTGTACAGTAATTAATGATCTCTGTTCAGAAGATAACAGTCGTCGCTTTTGGCCTGAATGATGGTAAATACAGGGAAGAAACTTTCTAATATTAAATTTGAGCATAATTTATCTTTAAGATAATACTGTATACGTGCTTTTGTCGAATGAAGAAAATTTTTTTGCGTCCGCGGTTGAAAATATAGCAGTAATAAATTACTATAAAACGTGTCAACGGCTATATAGGTGCTCATAATTGATTTTGAAGAGGTAACTAAAAATTTCACTTTCAAAATTAATATTATATACATTTGTACCTTCAACTGCAGACATTTTGTCTCTGTAGGTCCAGAAATCTGTCAACTTCTTTGGATGATTTGCTCTATCATATGACCGTCTGTCTATAATAACCTATATAACAATTTGAGAATCATTGTTGGATGCATTTTTATTTTTGTCACTTATGGGTAAATTTGACATAACATCATGATTAAGAACATTTAGACATTCGAAAATTTCAGGGAATATTTCTGGCAAATAATTGTGTGACAGTGTATCTGCTAATGGAATAATTTATTCTGGGCACAGATTTAAGATTATTGTCATACTTCTGCAACTGTAGTGGAAGATTTGTAGCCGAAGGAGTGTTAAACACAGCCAGTGATGATTTATGTTAGTTTGACAGGTTATTTGCCATCCATACACATACTGATAAGAACGTTTGCAACCAAATAAAGTGGCATAAAATTCCTTTGTCGTTTTACATGAGCACTGCAGCCAAGCCTGCCTTCGAGGCATCTACTTGCAATGTCACCTCTTTCTGTGGGTCAAAGTTGGCAAGAACAGGTCCTGGACATTGTATTATTATGTTTTAACCTAGTTAAGGGCAGAGTCAAAAACGGAATCTACATCCTTAAATAACATATGTCTTAAAGGTTAAGTGAAATTTGAAAATATATCTGCTGTAAATCAGATAGGTCTAAGTTTGCAATATTGGGCAAACCTTTCAAGGTATGTTTTCAGTTTTCCCTTTTCTTCATCCGTAATATTTATCTTCCTTCCTCACCAACCCATAACATGAAATAATAACATTTCGCCTCTTCTTTAATTGGTTTTATCTAAGGGTCCATGGACCACGTAAACTTTGCATGTTGAATACTGTTGCCAAGCCCCTGGCTTCCCAATCCATACTGGGACTTTGTCCTTTATGTAAGTCCATAGTGTATAGCGAAGATTGCCAAGTGTTACAGAATGAACAGTTAGTTCTTTAAATTATGTTTATTGCAAATTTATTTCTTTTACTTCTTACATCATATTTTGGTAAGAAAACAATCAATTAATTAGTTCAGATTTTTATTCCTAGAATATAGCGTATACAGAGAGGACAAAAAAGGGCTGCCAGTTACACTCATACGTACTATATACAAGTATTAGTAAACATGACAGAGTTGTCTCCCATATGGTAACACATATAACAGCTATGATGCCTTATACCGGTCATGGAGCTAAATATAGATTGAATATATATCTGTCTACCGGTATTCAATTTTGTTTTGTTTTTCAAGAAATTCATGATAATTATTTGTCTTCTTTTGTATTTAATATTTCATCAGTGAATTTAAAAATCGGGTAATGTATATTTACACCTCAGTATTTGCTTCCTTCTATCAATTTCATATATAGACATATAGTGCTTAATATATATGTATTTACACACGTTGCCAGGCAACTTACCGCGTACATGGTTGAGCGGGGTTATGATTGTCGCCTGTGTTTGATTTTGGCGGGGATGTGCACGTGAAAAGTATGATACATGTATATGTACTATAGGTGTGTAAAATAATCATTCGAGGATTTGCTTTTCGGCTGTTCAGACGAGTTTTATCTAAACTTTTCATTTAAATTCAAGAATGAACTCGGACAGTTTATATGAGATAAAATCGTATTTTGATGCTAAGTTTGCAGATTTTAAGAAAGAGATATGCAAAAGAAGTGTTGCCAAAACTCACAAATCCATTGTTTTGAAAAACAAAGGGAATCAGATTCAGTTGGATCATAACTGTGAGCTGTTGGATTTCATTGTTCAAATTAGCGGACTGATTGAGTCAGGGGAACACAGTGAGGCGCTTGAGTTGTGTAAAACTGCTAAGGAAAAGATTGAACGTCGCAATAAACTGATAAAACTGGCAGACAAGTCACCTAGTGGTTGGTTGACTGTACACGAATATGAGCAAGACGATTTAGCCAGCGATGATGAGGATTCAAAGAGAATTAAAAAGGCTGAGAAAGCAGCTGCGTCCATTATCAAACAGCGCAGTGAAGCAAAGAAAGCGAACAGAAGGTTCATAAATGGTAAGTATAGTTTAGTCAGTTTAGTCTGCAAAACAAATAAACAAGTGATAGAGTGTAAAGCTATGGGTGTCCTGATTGTACTAAGGTGGCAGTCTGCTGCTTACTGGCCTTTATTATTTGAAGATAACAGTTTTACAGGGAAAAACTATGTTAAGGATGTCTTAGAATTTTGTGACAGAAAAATATATGTTCATGGTAAAAACAAAAGATCTCTTTTTGGTTCTAGAAAGTTTAAGGGATTTGTTTTGGCAGTTAAACGTGATTCCAGATCATTAAAATAATTATCACGTTGAATTTGTAATCAAGTATTACCGGAAGGACTATTTAGTTTCATTGGTAGACGGTCGGAAGGACCAAAGTCTGGCCGGAAGGGCCTAAGTTTGGCCGGAAGGGCCTAAGTATGGCCGGAAGGGCCCAAGTATGACCGGAAGGGTCAGGATAATGCTTATGTGCAAAAAAAACAAAACAAAAAAAAAAAAAAAAAAACCTATTTCTGCAGAAATGATTGGAGATATGTTTTTATTACATGACAAAGATAATTGTTCTTTATATCATTTAAGATCAGTTTCAATTGTAATCATAGGGTTTTCAGGATTTTTGATGATCGGAGAACTGTTAAATTTAAGATGTACCGATGTTACATTCAATGATGATTACTTAAGTTTGTACATACGGTCTAGTAAAACTGATCAGTTAAGTCGTGGTTCTTCAGTTGTTATTTTAAAATGAACTGTTGTTACATGTCCATATACAACATAACAATTTTACTTTTCAAATGCTGATTTATCAAATGATAGTGAAGAGCATGTTTTTCGGTCTTTACCTTTATGTAAGAAAACTAACTCTTTTAAATTAAAGAAAGGAGGTTGCTTATCTTATACTCGAGTTAGGGAACTGTTACGTGAGATGCTTGTCGAAGTAGGCTTAAATTCTCAGCGTTTCTAAAAATCTAGGATTGTAATTCAGTTTCGTTTCTGTTAATAGCGTTATTTGTCCCGTACTTTAAAATTCGACGCTGGAACAATCGCTCTTAGCCAATTGCATATAAATTGTTTATTTGTTTTGTTGTAGTGTAGTATATGTAAGTTGAAGGGCTTAAGCTTGTAAATGATTTATGCTCGGTTGAAAGAATTGAATTAGAGCATAAATGTATTTACACACGTTGCCAGGCAACTTACCGCGTACATGGTTGAGCGGGGTTATGATTGTCGCCTGTGTTTGATTTTGGCGGGGATGTGCACGTGAAAAGTATGATACATGTATATGTACTATAGGTGTGTAAAATAATCATTCGAGGATTTGATTTTCGGCTGTTCAGACGAGTTTTATCTAAACTTTACATTATTTAGAAAATTGCGGTAGTTTATGTAGATTATAATGTTGTAAAATACACGTTTTTTTCAATCATTGTGTATAAATATAGTATTTAAAAATCAATGCATATATAAACAATCTTGTTTTTCTAGTTTCAGATTCTGATGTATGATATGCCAGGAATGCTTGTTTAAAAAAAAAATAGATGTTTCGGGGGACGAGAAGACGTCCATGCTGGTCTTGAGCCACAGGATCTTCCCACCTCCCCCTCCTAAAAAATAAGTAAAAGGAGTTAGGGTTGGGTGGCCTGCTCGCAGCATCCCGATTTAAGAGTTCATGAATATATTATTTGATTGTATTTTTGTATGTGTATACTTTATTGTAAATTCAAACATTGAATAAAGGAGTGATTATTATTTAAATTTAAGAGGCATTTTTCTTGTAAATTTTTCTCGTTTTTGTTTTTGTAGAACAATTAAAGTAACAGGATCATTTTATCAAATTACTAATTATCTTTAATCATGTGCCGAAAACATGTGTCTAACAGTCAAGTTTTCTTTGTGAATTAGATTTTTCAATTAAAGATGTTATGTTATTTGTTGTATGAGTTTCCATTTTTGTTAGTTAACGACCTATATGCCTGTCATGAATTACATCTAATGAGTAAATATGTTTTTTGTTTTGTTTTTTCGTTGAATGATACGAAATCAGTTTAAGTTTAACCTGTCATTTGTTAATCTTTTGTGTATAATGTCATAGTGGTTTTGATACGAATAAGTTTTGTTTCTTTCTGTGTATAAACTCGTCAAATAAACGGCTGGAACAATCGCTCTTAGCCAATTGCATATAAATTGTTTATTTGTTTTGTTGTAGTGTAGTATATGTAAGTTGAAGGGCTTAAGCTTGTAAATGATTTATGCTCGGTTGAAAGAATTGAATTAGAGCATAAGTGCAAATGTTGATTTTTTCCGTCTCTTTGATGTGTTTATTTTCGGTGATATTATTGTAGTTATGTTCTGTAAAATCTTATTAGATTATAAATCAACTTGATTAAGATTTAAACACTTGGAAAACTTCTATAGACGCTATTTTGATAAATAGATAGAAATATATACGTACAACGTATTTTATTATCTGATTATACAAACTATCAATAAGTTACCGCACTTATATTTAAATATGTTGTCCATAAAACATATAAGTGTGTATATTCAATAGCAGTAGTTTAACCTCATAAATATAATGTCATTCTACTTTAAACATATTATTCCCTGCGGGCTCCGTTCCCTGCGGGCCGGAGCCCGCAGGGTATTGGTACGCGTTTAATTTTTGAGGCATGGAGGAGCACGTGACCTGTTTTCGGTACATGGAGGAGCATGTGATCTGTAAACCGTACATGATTGGTTAATTGACCTACTCGAAAACCTAGCTAAAAACCGTTTCCCGGTACGTTACGGATTTACCTGCATACACACCGGTCTCTCGACACAATGCTAGGGAATTAGTCCGAATTACACCTAATAAAGAACATAATACTATTACGTGATATGTCTAATTTTATATTATTATTTTACCGTTTAAGTTGGAAAAACTTGCATGATGTGTTTGAAAATTATCAATGTTTCTCTAATATCTATCTGAAATTTTACAAACAATAAATTGTTTATAGTGAAAATCCACAGAATTAAAACATTCGTTTGTGGTATCTGCCATAATAGATAGAGATATTTTCTGCGTATACATTGTGTGTTTACTTTATTTTTTTATTTTATTTTTTTTTTGCACGGAATTATTCATACAATGGTATTTAATCATTTTCTTGAACAGAAATATTGTTTTATTTTCGACAAAGACCAAAGAATTTCTTCTATTGATCGATTATTGTCAACTATATTTCTGATACAAACGTTAATTTTTTTCTTTTTTTTCCCCAAACAATGTTGAAAATAGTTAAATGAAATATCTTTAAATCATTATAAAAGCTCCCCGCAGGAAACCATTTTACTTGTGTTTATTTAGCTTCAAATTATTTAGTCGTAATAGAATATAAACATGTAGAATAATTCAAAGGGTCACGACAACTTGAACGATCAATGAAACGCATGTCGTTTTTGATATTTTCCGAAAATCTAAATACGTAACTATTTATAGCTATTGGATATCGATATGTATAATGCACGAGTATGTATGTATATAAAATTAAAGAAAATTAGATAGAAAGACAATATGCCAATATGATTACGTAGTGCAAATGTATACATCATTGTGTATATGTCCAATAATTGATAATAATCGTTATTTGAA
>NW_026863563.1:0-11882 GCF_026571515.1 Ruditapes philippinarum
GGAATAACTCCCTGGAACTCAAATGCAATTTCTAATGCTTTCGACAACAAACCCATATCAAATACAATAGGACACTCTGACTGACCTAGTGCATTAACCTGTTCTTTACTTCGTTTCAGGGTTGTGTAAACTGTATTGAGTTCAGTTGGTGGGGCCATCATTATTGGATTGAATATTATTTCAGATGAATTAGTGAGAATGTCAGTTTGTATATTTGACTGGAAAACTGTCCATGGTGGAAACAAAGACTCAAATCGGCCCACTGAGTACAATATGTCATTCAAACGTAGTTGTCTGGCTTCAGCTGGTTCTGGGCTACTTAGTTCTGACATCTGCACCGGAGGATTTAGCTGGGGATTTGGCCGCTCTGTAGGCTTCTGGTAAACCAATGTATGTGCGAGACCATCTCCTGAAAGCAATTTAAGAATCATAAAAAAGAAAAACTGAAATTAAGTGGATGACTTGTATACATATTTTTCAAGAAACAAAATTGAATTTGGAATAATGTTATTATGTAAAAAGAAGTTACAAAGAAATGTCATTGACAGGGAAAAAAAACATTAAATTTAGTATCTGCTGTATTTTGTTTTGAAGAATTCACATCTAAATACAATCATTAAACAAAGTTGCAGGTCACTTATTAACTGTTTTAATTCATTGTGGGAAAATTTGGACTAAATATGATTGTTTTCACATGTTGAATTTTGAATTCCCCTCCCACTAAACTTTTTGGTGCAACAGTAAATATTACCCCTTCAATATTATCCTATACCTGTTTACTATGGGGGAATGAAGGAAGGATTAATAACAGCCTTGATATGATTCAATAATGCTGTTAAATCATGTAAAATAACAAAATCAGTACTTACCAAGAATATGTTATTTGTATGTCTTCTTATCTTGTAATTATGCGAGATTTTCGGAAATCGGCTAGAAAAACTACATTACTTACCTTAAACGCTTAAAAAATAAAAACTGACAATAAATTCATACCAGATTGCTTGAATTTTTATTTGATGGTCACTGTATTAAAGTTAAAACCTGAAAAGTATACAGTTTATTGCATAAAACTTTAAATGTAGACAAAAATAGAACCCCCACCCCCAAAATTTGATGTCATTTTTGCAAATTCGGCTCTCAAAAATCTTGAAAATATAATATTAATCTTAAAAAAGCTTATATGTGTCAAGATTTATGTCTGTTCTTATAAAATAATCAATAAAAACAAAATTAAAAACCTTAATGGACACCCTATAACCAACCTAACTCTTGTTGGGCATTTTTGTTTTTTTGGCGGCCATCTTGGCGGCCATCTTGGATTCTGGAAAACGCAGTGACTTATGCTAATTTATGCCGACAGTTTCAAGAACTTCAGACTTTGTCGAACATTTTGATATATAACAAGTTTTGTAAGTCTTTATGGTTGGGTACCCCCTGTAAATAAAGCCCTAAATAGCCCATTGTCACCCTACTATATGGGATTACAGGCATGAACTTGTTGGTCAGCGTCTAGTCAAAAGGACGGAGATGTTAAGGCGTGCAAACAGGTGGCAAAAGCTGAAATAAATGATTTTTAAAATGAAATTAAATCACTGGTTTGTGACTACAATAGTTCTTTGAATGACGCCCGAACGTAATAGCATCTAGCTCTGTATTGTTCATAACATAGTTTTGTATCAACAATAATGCACAACAATAATGTAATTATATGGCATTTTACGTCAACGCGACAATGTTATTTATATACATTTTTTTTAGTGATGTTTCGTATTGCCCCATTTTTCAACGTAATAAAACTACAGTTAAAAAGTTTGTATGAACCTTTTTAGGAGCATTTACTTTGAATCGTTACTTATTAATTTTTAACTTGACGTTTTGAAAGTCATAAAATACTTCTTTTGGGTGTGCAATTTTTGACTTTCAAACAAGCGTTTAAATGGATTTGAACATATATATGACATTTTTATGTTATGTGGAATATTTTCCTCTTTGATATGTGCCTTGTGTCTAGGTTCTATTGCATCTTTTTCTCATGAATATATATACACGCCCTTTGTCCCCTGGCTTCAGAAAAATAGAGAAAAACAGAATCCCTAAAGAAAGTCCAACACAACAAAATTTAAAATGTTGCAGGCTCGGTTAGATTGAGCATGTTCATGGACGGTACTGGAAAGTGCAAGTTACCGTCCACGACCCTAGCACCGGCTTATGCAGAATTCAACATTTAACACGAAAATGGTGAAATTTGGAATTTAGAAACATCCGCTGATGTGTTCAAACTATGGTTTGGTTGCTTTGTCGGAATGTAGTTGAAATAGTTTAAATTAATACATTTTGATTTTATTGTGTATTTGTGTATTTGTATCACTGTGTTGAGAATATCGGATGATGATATTTTGTTAGTTTTCTTGTAAAAAAACATTAATTTTATGTAAACTTTTCTTTATGTCAGATCTTGGATGCCTTCCTAGAAATCAAATGAGAATAATATATAAAGACACGAACCGAACATAAAACGTGAATTGAGATGTATTAAATGTTTCAAATATGAATTTAATCACAGGCAATACCTCAAAAGTAAAATTACAAAACTTTAAAAGTAAAATGAGTAAACTGTGTGAAAAGTATGGAATGGTGAAGTCATTTTGGTATAATAATTGAAAAACAATTTTGTATAAAATGACTTCAAGAATATTAAATAGTCTACGGGAAATATCGACATGTTACCCTTTTATGCAATTAAAAACCAGACTGTAACATTTGCACTGCTTCAAACGAAATGTCATAATGATAATAAAAAAGTAAATTGCCAAGATTTTATTGTTCATGGAACCTCTTATGTCTGCCAATACTGATAATAAATGTTTCCTTTTATACATCTAACATGAAATCGATGGACCAGTGAAGAATATGTTTGCTGGTTATGTACTATGCACTGCAAAACCTGGTTAAATAAAACTAATTAAGTACAGAACTAACATACTATAATACATATATAATTTCAAATTTGAATACCAAGGAAATATTGACTTTTTTGTATCTTCTAAATGATGGAGTTTGTGTCCAACCGGAGAGAAAGTAATAGGTTATTCTGTACTGTTTTATGCATTTTTATTAATAAACATACATTATACCACAGCCGTTTTATCCGTAATCATTTGTAAACACCCAGATAAATATCACAAATAAAACCAGTAAAAAACACACAAGTAAAACCCAAAAGTAAATAACAATGATTTGAATGATTCTTTTTTGAGAAACAGCGGATTAAGGCAATAAAGGACAGACAATTGTACAATGTTTTAATCAATTAATCCTTTATGTGCCTTTCGTAAGCAGTAAATAAAATATTTTACACAAAAAAAAATGAATTAAAGCAGAAGTTTGTTTAGTCATAAATTACTCACGTGCTTCCTAAACAAGAGAGGGCAACAATAAACACATTACTCAAGTAAGATGTATAATGTTTCCCAGCACATTCTTTAGATGAACAGATATTTCGCGACAATATATTGTGATTTGAGCAGAGACTTCAGCTTGAATAGAAATTGATTAAACACGCTTGTTGACGTTAGTCTTAATTTGGACGAACACAAACTAGCGCCGACATTTCAAATGTGTCAATACATTTAGGTCTTGTTTTCTTAAAAGATTTTCTTTTGTGGGGAATATTTCTTTTCAGAAAAGTATTTGAATTAACGTTGCTGTGATCCAACACACATTGGCGGAAAAAAAACAAACGTCTAATCATATACATTAATGCGATTCTAAAAGATATACTAAGCTCATCCTTGAGTTTAATATTTTACTTGCAGAAATGTATTAAAATATATGATTTTTTACTTCATATGTCCAATTGGAACAAAGGGATGAATAAACTATGTTTTGGAAGCTGTGTTTCCTCTTAGGACACAAATAAAAATAAGTCCGCATTTTTAATGACCCTATATATTAATATTGTAACCACCTATAGTGTATAACATATCTTATTGATATGAAGTCAAAAAATGTTTATTTTATATTAACAACTTTAAAGAGAATGTGTAGCAATTATCAATATTTTCTTAAATATTTCTTAATATTTGCTCAAATTTGAGCATGGAATATGTTTATGTCGCGAGACCTTCAGATCCTAACGATTACGCTTTGCATCGAGTCTCGCCCCAGCTTTAATCCAAAACGTAAAACAATGTTGAAATACCATTTAACTAACATTCTTTTTATTTTTACATTAATTATGTAAGATTCCTCGTCAGTTCATGGACAGACATGTAATAGATTGAATCTCATCTCCTGTAGCTGTTTTCATGTGGGAAACTAATAGGATTCTTGGTTACATATAATTCAATCAGCTTCCAGCTTATTTTGAAACAATATAAGACGGATGATGATGTGTGATACTTTTACATGCTGATCTAGTGGAGAAAGAAATTGCATGATTAATGTCACATACGAATGGCACGTGTCGTATGTAGTTTAAATAGTATTTGTATTAAGCAAATGCTTATACAGTATTTTATGCTAAATATTGATAATAATGTGCTCTGATATATCTTTTGACTACGTTTACTTAATCAATTGAAGATTGTTGCCTTCTGCTTTAGCCGGTGCTAGGGAGCGTGGACGGTAACTTGCACTTTCCAGTACCGTCCATGAATAGGCTCAATCAAACCGAGCCTGCAACATTTTTCATCTTGTCGTGTTGGGCTTTCTTAAGGGATTATGTGTTTCTCTATTTTATTGTCACATCCGTGTTATTTGTGCCGTGTGGCGGCTGTAGAAAATCTAACCCGTACATTTAATCAATGATGTTATATTTTCGATCCTTGAAGATCGTTCAGCACGACGTTATTGTTGTGTATACATGTTTTGTGGTACTTTTAGTTTCTTCTATTTGGCCTTTTTCAACTTGGGTGGTTCCAGTATTCCTACTTGAATACTGTATAATCACCCTTAGGATATGTTGCCTGATTTTTAAATTCGTCTTTTGACGTCTTGTCCGTGATACGCAGGCTTCATAGGGGTGTCCGTGGCCGATTGGTTAAGGTCGTTGACTTCAAACCACTTGCCCCTGACCGCTGTGGGTTCGAATCCCGACAGGGACTTTGGATTCTTTCATGTGAGGAGGCTTTCAAGCTAGCTTATGGAATGTCGGTGGTTCTACTCAAGTGCCCGTTCGTGCCTGAAATAATGCCCGGAATGGCTCCTGAGGTCTTCCTCCACCAGTAAAGCTGGAATGTCGCGATATGACCTATACTGTGTCGATGTGACTTAAAACCCAAAACAAACAAAACAAACAAACGCAGGCTTCATAACCTCAAATCCCCTTTCAAAATTCCATTTTATTTAGATCAGCCCATTGTTTTCTCGTTTAGGGCACACGCATTCTTTTACTTGGGGACCATACGCCGATTTTCAAGGAATGGCACTAATGTGTCACATTGAAGGTTCCATGACCAGGACAGAAATGAAATATGAAAATTAACAAAAGGAAAATCGCCGTATGAACACATATGCGGATGTCTTTAAATTCACAATTTCACCATTTTTCGTGTTTAAATGTTGAATTCTGCTTAAGCCGGTACTAGGGGCGTGGACGGTAACTTGCACTTTCCAGTACCGTCCATGAACAGGCTCAATCAAACCGAGTCTGCAACATTTTCAATCTTGTCGTGTTGGGCTTTCTTCAGGAATTCTGTGTTTCTCTATTTTTTGATGCTATGGTGTATTAACTTGTTAGACTGACATTTTTCAAGTGCTGTTTCTATGCGAAATGTTTTATAAAATAGATTTACATTTTAGCAAAAATGAAATAATAACATCTAATACATTGACGAGGTACCTTACAAAGGTTCGTCTTATGTGCTTATGAATCCTCATTTAAGCGACGTGTTGTTAGAAACTTAGAAAATACCCTTACGAACATTAATATCTCAAGGCGGAGTGGACTGAATAGAGAATTCATCTTTTTTTTACAGAGATGTGAATAGTTATTTTCTCCGTATTTGGTAATCTTTAAGTTAAGTAAATGTAAAAGTAACTTTAATATCGTTGTAACAAGAATCAAAGTAAAACACAAAACAAGACAATATTCCGCTCCAGTATAGCCGACTTGACGATGAAGAATAACATGTAATATGACTTGTGTGTGTTTTTATTTTCTTAAACAGGGAGTAGATCAACAACGGTATTACCACGATCACTTTTCATACACGAAAAATTATTCTATCTAACATTGCATATCATGAATGTTTTTTGAAATTTGTGTATGGAAAATAAATAATAGCTTTGGTGAAAAGCATTGAGATATTTAAGTGCTTTAATTTAGGATAATATGTATTAAAGAAGGCTTTAACGTAAAGATGACTCTATGAAGCGGTTATGTTTATTTATGATAACATGTGTACATTTATATTACAATTTTTTTTCTTCATAAAATATGTTCATAAAATTTTATAAGGGGACACAAATTAATAATTTTGGATATTAATTTGATTATTGATTACATGGAGCTCACAAAGTATTGAATATATTGCAGGGAATTGACGTCTGTATAATTTGAAGAGGACGCATTACATGAAGGCAACAGGGTTATACTTATTCTATCAGTTAGAATTCAAAAAAACTGTTACAAAGTCGCATGTTTTATTTCTATTGCTGTAGTTATATACTATTGAAGATCTCTCTTCATTTAAAATAAGGACCAGAAATTGATTATATCTCATTTCCTGTAGCGTTCCTTTTTAGGGAAATAATTTATTTGAGATCTTGCTTACATAAAATTCAATACATTTTAACATATGACATAAATTGTCGTAAAAAGAAACAGTAAAAATCTTATATGATAATATTCAGGAAAAGCCGCGAGCAAATGAAAAATACAATGCAGTCTCGATTTGATCGAGTCTGAATAAGAGAGAGAATAGAAAGTGCAATGTTTCGGCACATCAATTTACACCGGAAGTTGCAGTATTTAATAATGAACAAATCAAACATCAAATATCTTGAAGGATAAGAGTGTTATAAGACAATTTTTTAAATGTTCATCGCATATTGTAATTGGAAATCTATCCGTCTGTCTTGGCAAACGAGAGGATATTTGTGTCCCGAAACAATAGGTAGCAGTAAATCTTTTGTCATTTTTGAGTATTGTTGGGTACTTTTATGGCCGAATTGGAGACAAAATAACTACCACATGTAATTCCTAATCGTGGGAGCGCACTAAGCAATCGCAACTTTTCGACCCTTTCCGCCAGTCTTCGGATGAGGACCTCGAATGCACAGAACGAATATTGTATTAAGATCTAACCCACGCTAAGAAATTAAACTCGTACATTATTAAATATTTATTATCATGGTTGTAGAAATCGAAAGTACAAAATGCAAATCTGCTAAGAAACTAAACACGTAAGCAAACTGTACATTATTTAAATATTTATTATCATGGTTGTAGAAATCGAAAGTACAAAATGCAAACCTGTTGACATTAAGTTTGATTTTGTTTTAAATTGTACATCAGTTGGCATATTCAAATCAACAATGTTTGTTAGACATATTTACAATCAAAAATGTACCGAAAACGACTTTATCTTCGTTTGGATGTCAAATTTATGCACTCGTTTGTTATTATCGAATATTACACACTCTGTTTCGGTTAACAGTGAAACCACGTGGTATAACTATTTTTAATCCGTATTAAATCCGAAGTTATAACAGATAATAGCCGAGGACGTTCCGATTGCGCACGAGGTTGACCTTAACAGACAAAGTACATTATTTTGGTAAGTAACATAACTATGACAGTTTTTACTAGGTATGTCCCTTTGTATTACATTACAAATATGTCTATCATATTTAGAAGAGTAAAATTAGGGGAAACAAAATCAAAGCCACAGGTGGTCGTAGATTTTCTCATTTTCATCGAAATGTCTTAAAAAATCGAAAAAAAGATCTGTCTTGCTACTTTACATCTCAGTCAGAATGCGTACTTAATCACATTACTATCCATGCAAAAGCGTCTGATAATTTGAGAGAAGCTGCAAAGGACCGCTATGTTAACAGTCCGGACTAGGTACATAATTCTGTTTATGACACGCAAGCATCATATACGGCACCCAATTAAGCAATATGTATTTTGTATCTGTAAAACTTATGTTTCAGTATTGTTTCAAGAGAAAATGACTATAAGAAACTTAAGCAAAAACCTATTTGAACTAAATGCCATTAACCTTTGTCATCAGTATAGAGCCATACAATATAATAAACCATTTTTTTCTAGAGACAAACTGTTAACTTAGTATCTACTTAAGGCAACAATTCGAAATAAATCATTACATTCTAGAAGTACCTTAAACACCTTTAAAGTAAGTTATTTCTAAACATAGAGAAGTAAGATCATTCGTGTTAATGTAGTAAACTGAGTGAGTTTAGCCAAGAGTTATTGCAATATAAGTGGAAGGGTGTGCACAACTTACTGAAAAACACTGCAATAGGTATGTAGTCAAAAATAAATCCCACATTGAATTGTGAGTTTGAAGTTATATTACATCTGTCAGTACAATTTTGATTAAAGGTTGCCATTGTCAATTTATATATTGATATAGGATAAATGCACTACCACTTCTGGCATTTCTGATCTATCATCTAGAAGTAAACTGTATTGATAAAACATCCATGCTGTTGTATGGTTGAAATATCACGATAAGTTGAGAAATTCCAAATAACATGATGGGAAAACATAACAACACAATTCCATTGCTACAATACATGTACCCAACTAATTAGTCTCTCACAGTTTACTGCAATGCAATATTTTGTTTTGTAATTATATTCACATTGTTACAAACAAAATATCTTAGAAAAAAATGAATCTCCAGTTGACCTATTTAGACGTGTCGAAATAGTCACAAAATAGGTTACTTTATTTAAGATGTAAAAGATATCTGTTCATGTGCTATCATGGTTAGGATGATAGATGGATGCTCTACAAAAATGAAGGAAGTTGGAGAAAGGATGATCCCTCAGTAGCATTAAAAACAGCATTTAAAACAGCAAAATTATATGAAAACTGCTGACTCGCTTTGATTGAGATTGATCATGAGGAATAATGAAATTGTTCAACATCCCAGACGTCCTATAGCCTAATTATAACTCATGCGTAGAAGATAATACTATCTAAGAGTTATAATGTACTCATTGAAATGCTAATTAGGATGTTTTATCTCCTACATAAGAGTTAGTGCCTTTGTAGAACATTTTGAATTGGCACCAGGATAAGTGTCTCCCTAACTTTGCTCCTGAAGTGTAAAACAGACGTTCCTATTTAAAAATGTAAAATAAGTTTCAACACATGGAAGTCATAGACCAAGTATTTGTCGCACGTAAAGACATATATTTATTTTGCTAATACGAATCATACAGGCAGATATTTGTCAATTATATTTATTCCTCAGGGACACATAACAGAGTTAATACACTACTAATGTGTTAACGGAAAGACATGTTATACTGTGTCGTTGACCTTAGGCTGCTCCTGTTAATTTGTCATTTGACTTAGAGGTTATTTACAGATAATTGTTTTCACAAATACCGTTCTAGAAATTTGACATGGAACTTTACTTTGATAGATTTAGCTCGATCCAGACATGATAAAGTGATATGTAATTGTTAACTTACATGTTGTGTCGTTTGTCATTCTTGGGTTATGAAAATTGCTAAATGTATACCTAAGATGTAAATGACATTATAATTCTTAAGGGATAGTTTAAATTTTACAAAAGGACAAAATTTCAACATTTTTATGCACAAAGAGTTCAAGAATAAATATTGAAACTACATCCTTATGATAAATACTATAAGGAGCAAAACCCCGTGTGACAGAAACATTGTGCTTCCTGCAAAATATAATCAAGTTTATAAATAAATAAAAATGAATCAATAAAAATAAAATAACATAGTTAAGTGTTTTAAAAAAAAAATTTAGTTCTTATATATTAGTGTAAACATTAACTGTCTTTACATACCCTGTAAATGTTAGTGATTGTTTTTAATTTAATCTCTTGTTTGAAATGACGCATCTTAGTAAGGGCATGCACGAAATTTAAATGTAAAATAAAAATACATACCGTAATGTGAATTAGTTTCTTATCAAATATAATAGGCCTCGTTTTGCAATATTTGTCAATTTCTCTTCCCATCCCCGATATCTAAATATTCATCAATTCGGATGACACATAATTACGTGGCTTCTTCGAACATGGCGTATGTTTCCTTTGGCCTTTTGAATTTGATTTAAAACTTTATAAGATTATTTTAATCGTTTGAATTTTCCCCTGCTTTGAGGTGAAACCTATTTGGTTTCCCTAGCGAAGGGTAATTTCCTTTGTTTCAGAAAGTTTTGTTTTAACCCGTCTTAAACTAATATAAGATGTTTATATTTAATTCTTGTTGGGACTTCTGTAATCGCCGGGGCAACCAAGTTAACGAAGATAGCATTAGAAGTACGTTCTGTTGTGACTTCATGGTATCCTTTATTCCAATCAGAAAGCATATCTGTCTTAATGTCAGCAATACCTTCAGAGATTACAAACACTTTAAACATCGCTGTCATTTTTCTGCTGAATAACGTTTACCTGTACTTAGAAATCGTACACGAGATATTTAAACTAAAATAAAGTAGGGTATGCAAAATGCTTAATGTGACATTATGATCATTGTTTCATTGTAAAGTTGAGCTGAATTGACTATATATTTCAATTGATTGACTAACTTACTAGTAATTGTAATTGACTAACAATTTATATTTGAAAATGTTTAAGATAAAATATTTGAGTTCAAAAACTTGGCCATCACCGCTGTGGGTTCAAATTCCGACGGGATTCATTTTTCATGATTTTTTCATATCAAGAATTCATCCCGCTAGCTGACGGAAATTATGTGATTCTACCCAGGTTCCCGTTGACGTCAAGCTTAACTTGGATAATCGTTATCTCAGTGCAAGTTAGATGAACTAATATAATACCATCATAACTGGTTTCATAATATTTTTTTATATTAAACGATTTTTACCCATGCAACATTTGTTCCCAGTGCATTGTTTGTAATGTTGAAGAAAATTCAAACCTATTTTAATACAGCAGACTGAGGCAAGTTTCAAAAGTGAAATGATATAGTCTTAGCTTGAAAGAAAACCCAGGGTTCCGTTATATAAATCGTTCTTTGTTTTGAAGGAAAAGGTACAATTTGGCAAGAATACTAACAGTGGAATCGTTAGAATCGTTGCAAAGTTCCTGTATAAGAGTGATGCAACTTTTACTTGATACACTGATGAATCAGTATTTCGTTTTTATCAAAACAGTCTCTCAAAATATTTTAACCATTGTTTTACATTAACCAAAACCAATCACGACTCTCCACTTCTGTAAATGGTGAAAGGTCTTTTCATTTACATAAAAATGCAAATTATGACATTGTACAAACTGTGAATAACAAAAGCATTGTTTTACGTTCAATCTTCTTGGTGTCTGATGTATTACAGAATTGTCAAAAATGCGCTGTGAAATCACTTTGAAATTTTTGCATATAATGTTTATTAACAGTATAATGTCTTTATATATTCACTGTGTATACATTGAGTAATGCTGTACATAACGAAAGTAACCATTATCATAAAAATTACAGGTTACATAATTGTAATCAATCTCACAATGAAATTTGAGACCGAAACACTGAATTGTTAAGGAAAATTTAACTTGGTAAACATTAAGTGGATAAAGGATAAATTCCACTTTACTGCTTCTTTATTATGTTTTTTAAATGAAAAGTTCAAAACATATGAATTTGTTTTTTGTTATAACCCAAACCTGTCCCAAATGGGTGGCAAC
>NW_026863564.1:0-28613 GCF_026571515.1 Ruditapes philippinarum
TCATGTACAATTATATACATGAATATCTTATTTTAATAAACTTTTAGACACACAGCTCATTTGTAACTAACTTAAACAAAGTAAGCAACCAATATCAAACTTCACCAACCTCAATCCAAAATCCAAAATCCTATTTAAGAATTAATAACCAAATTATTATTTTAAACAACAGAAAAACATGTCTGCCTTCTACCAAAAACTGATGACAACTCAGAAAACGGCGGGAACAATTACACGCATGATTAACTAATAAAACAGCCAAGGGAAATCACTCCTACAGATTTCAATCAATAAACTACAACTGATTATTTCCCTTTGGTTACATGTATAAATGTAAATATTTCGCCAAAGCAATATTTCTGAAAAGTGGCTATTTACTAAGCATCAAACAATCACGAATCCATGCGCTTATGTGTGAACACGATAATTGTACAAATAATTGAAATTTGGAAAAGAAGTAAAAATAAAATGATTGGTATATTTGGACTTGGATTGTTGACGCATGACGACGGACGACGAACGATGGACGCCGAAGCATCCCCCTTTGATACTAATAGCTCACCCTGAGCTTTCGGCTATGGTTAGCTAAATTAAATATTAAACTACTTGATTTAACACAAGATTGTAAATTTGCCTGGAATTTAGGTAGAAAACCACTAGATATAATAAAAAATACTTAAAATAACACAATTATCCCCGAATGCTTTATGATAAAATTTGAAAATCTCCATGATTGTAATAGTAAACTGAACCATGAAAAGATATGAGAACAACATTAAATGACAATTCAACTTTCAGCTGTCAGTCTATATCAAGATGTTTAATATAAGCCACACCTGCATTACAGAACCATATCATTTGATTAGACATAGATATGAAAATATTTTCTTACTGACAATATTTCGTGTTTTTTGTTTTTTGTTTGTTTTTTCTTGTCACTGATATAATTCAGATGTTAGTAGAGATGTAACCTTCAAATAATGTATGTCAACGCCTTTATCACATGACTGAATGATGCTCTTTTAAAGTTATTTTGATAGAAATTAATAGTGTTGATAATTTTTCAATTGTCATTATTGTATATTGTATTTATTATTAAAGGATTTAGCTCAATACAGGATTGGAGCAGTACCTCTAGACGCTTGCAGAAATCATGATCACAAAATAGACAAATATCGTTTTTTTCGTTGATTTTAACATTTTTCATGCATTATCATACATAAATCAGTGTGAAAAGATGAATTAGACCTATTAACGTTCATTCCGTTGCGTAAAAAAAGCAAGATTTTGGCATTTTACTATTCAAGCGCCTTGCCCGGTATATACCGGAATACGGTATTTAGTGTGGTGCTCCAATCCTTTTTTTAGTCTCACTCATTATTAAATACTTTTGAGTGCTGAAAGATAATCTTTTAAAGGCCAGGACTTTGGATGTCTTATCTTTTGTAAAATTTTAATTAAGTTAAAGATGTAAAAGACGTACAACCCTCAAATCATTTATTTCATCAACTATTAACTCAACTCAACTCAAATGATTTTATTGCGTTAAACATGCAATATATGTTTATAGCACATACAACATAACTATAGACAGAAGACATGGATTTTTCAAGGAGCACAAAACTATTAAGAGATCATTCCTTTATTAACACTCTTTATACAATCGATACATTTTATTCTCTCACACTGTATACAATTTTTTATAATGATAAGGCAAACTACTTCTATTGACGAAGGTGATATACGTGCAACACACCTTAAGGAAACACATTAATATTTTGCATTAAGTCCAACCGAAGTAAGAGATGATCTTATTTCTTTACATTGTGACAAAGTAATAGGCCCTGATGGCATAAAATAATAGCTAAGTAAGTTCTTCAATGTGCGACCTATTCAACGCATCTTTACAATGCTGCATGCAAAGAACCAAATGTTACTGCAGATAAACAGGGAAATAAATACTTTTGCAGTTAAAACGGGAACAAAATAGTTCTTAAGTTTATTATATATTTAGTTTACTAAATGGACATAACATCACTCCCAAATAATTACAGACAAATATAAATTTTGAACACAGGGGTGTTTCAGAATAAATGCAATTTCACTAAAACTTAAAAAAACACTGATGAAGTAATAACATTTTAATCTCTAATAAAAATTTCATCCACATTTCAATAGTTATTCAAAGAAAAATTATTTTATAGCGCTAGAAAACAAAGATAAGAGAGGACTAGGAGAAGTACATTGCCAATAGTCTTGAACAATCTGGTTGGCAGTTTTAATTACACCCTCATTATTAATTACAGCACATTAAGTGTTGGAAAATTAACACCATTTCAGACGCTGCTATATGGCGAGAGTGATGTTGCACTCGTGAATAGTCTAAATCAAAACAAGTCTGCAATTTTCATGTAAGTTTGTTGCTCTGTAACATTTGCGGATGCTAAGGGTGTAGACGGTTGCTTGCACTTTCCAGTACCGTCCGTGAACCGACTCAATCAGAACGAACCTACAACATTTTCATTTTGGACGTTCTTTACGGATAAGTGTTTGTTTATTCCATTGCTACCGAAAGAACTCCATTTTTCAGATCTTTATGCCAAATGAGAGCTGGGAAAATTGCTTGATCAGTAAACCCTGAACTCTGACTTGTGCCATTACATAGCTATCTTAATTAAATTGTGTCCAGATCATATATTTCAATTTTTTATACTTAATGATATTTAAAAACGAATTATTCGACTTGACAACCCTCTTATTGAAATAACAACGATACTCATCAAAAATATTTAATCGTGATTTTCTATGCAATTTTTACTAATGGAATATACCTTTGATACAAATAGATTATATTATTGAATTCGTAAGCTTTTAAAATGATGTTTTACCTTTGGCCATTTGAATGAATATACGGAGAATTTCAAATCCTTTTTGTTTGAATTCCCGACATAAGTCACGATTCCATTTATATATTTTATTTATGGCAAAAATAAATTATATTTATCTGTTGACATAATAAATAAAAGAAGAAAGAACTATTATATATGTTTTCCTTTTGTTTAAATTTGTGCCTATTTTCAGCAAGCTTTTTTTTCAAATCTATAATTAAATATTTATAAACCTTATAACCTTTATGTGATAAACGTAATCTGTGTTTTATTCAGAAATTGTCAAATGCCAAAAGATTGCCTTAGCAAGCACATATTTGATATGCGGTTAAATATGTTTATGTTTAAAAGCGCTAATCATAAACTAGGATTTATCCCTGATATATGCAAGATATTGGTCAAAAATGGGTTATTCAAGTATTTAAATGACTATATTTAATTCTCAGAGCTCCCAACCAAATAGACTTGGATAAACATAGTAAGAAACAGTATGAATTCCTATCAAGATATTGACTGGGAAGCGAGAATCGAATATGATCCAGAATTCTGGAGATTTTGATCAATTCATATAGCAGTCTCTCCTTCTAGGTTATACCTTTTAGCAGATACAAAAAATAGTGTACGTCATGCCCTGTAACACCGCACTTTGGGGTCAAACGCACTTTGGGGTCCGACCCCAAAGTGCGTTACGTACTATGGGGTCCGACCCCATAGTGCGTTACGCACTTTGGGGTCCAATTTCGACCCCAAAGTGCGTTAAACAGGTACATATGCATTTTTCAACATCAAGCAAACGACCGCACTTTGGGGTCAAAGAAAATTTATGTTCATTATGTTTTAAATAATATAGTGTAGTCAAAGCCAATGGTAAACAAAAATCAAGGTATTAAATAGACACAAACCTGTGCCCTGAATCAATAGGGATTAAAATGGTCTTGATTAGTATGTGAAGAACTTTCACAAAATAAATCACTAAATAAAGAATTTGTATCAATTATTTAAGCAGCACGCCTCCAGATTCACGCTAATTTTCATGTAAATTTTGAAAATTTATTTGAATGTACTCGTATAATATTGTGAAATAACCAAAAGGAAGCAATTTGCACATTATCAATGGCACTTATAACTGATAATATGTTAAAATAGCCATTTATTTAGCTAAATGTGACATATAAGAAACTTGACTAGGTGAAGATGCGGCTTTAAGTAGTAGTCCGTACAGGCAGTACTAAAATATTAGCTATTTAGTCGCACATTATGAGCGAGCTTCAGAATAATGTAAAATTCTCACTGGGGGTATAGAGGGGAGTGTGGGTTTTCGAACCCCCGAGGGTTAAAACTTTCATTTTAAAGGTCCATTATGCTTTTATTTGTTTTTCTTAAGCTTTTTTATTTTGATATTCTTTTATATTATCAAAAAATACACATTTGCCAATTACCTGAACCATCGTTTTCATGTTGCTTTTTGACAATGATGAGTACAGTTATAGTGATAAGTACTTTATTTGGAAGTCAAATACTACATTGTTTTGACTACTTTTATGACAAATAATTTCACATTTATCGCTACTTTATTCAGGTAACAAACATCTTACATTTCTCTGATACCATTATAAACATATAAACATTATAACATTATAAAATTCATCTTTCTAAAGAAGTATGTAAGATTGCCCTGGCGAACGGTTTTTTTTTTGTTTTTGATACTTTTTTTTGTTTTTTTTGTTTTTTTTTTCGTACATTTTTTTTTTTTGAATACATCCTTTTTTTTAGTTTTGCATACATAATCTTTTTAAGTTTTGCATACATATTCTTTTTTTAAGTTTTGCATACATCTTTTATTTTAGTTTTGCATACATATTTTATTTGAGGTTTTTGTACATATTTTATTTTTGTTTGTTTGTTTTTTTTTTTACTTTTTTTTCGTACATAATTTTACAAGATGCCATTTGCAAAGTAGAGGTTTGGATAATTACGCCATTTGTAAAACACCATTTTCAATCACTTCGCCATCTGTAAATTACAGTATCCCATTTGCAAACGCCATTTGCAAATACAAACATTTTTATTTTTGGAGGTATCAAAAAGATAACAACACTTTTTTGTATATATATACAGAGACATAGATATTATCTTTGTCTCTGATATATACATGCACATTTATATACATGTATATATATATATTTTCCCTATCAGTGGAGTATAAGGACCTATTTAGATCTTTCATTGTTCATTATTGTAATACACCAGTCAATTGTAACCGCCTCCCTTGCCCCGGGGGAGTGTGGGTTAAATAAGAATCGTGTTCTGATGTCTGCACTGTTCCGGGGCATAAGGCAGGAATGTTATTATCTGAATTTTCCCGCAGGGCGAAGATTTTACCGGTGGCTTGGTTTAAAGTCAATGCCCCCCCCCCCCGCTATTATCAGGGGGTGGGGTTGAGTAATGCATATTCATGGAATAATAACTGATCACCAATCAACAGCCCTTTCCAAATGGACACTAAAATAATAGTAGATAATAATTAAAAAAACAATAATTATATAAAATACATATGATTTAAAGAATGGGCCGAAAAAAGGGTCGGTCGAAACCAGACTTGCCCGGCCGAAAACGATTGGGCTGAATCCAAAAATGAGCCGAAACGTGACCAAACCACTGTGCTAGTTTTATACTCAACTATGGGCTGTTATGAGATGTGAAGGCTGTTTTGATTGGCTTAAATATGTACGAAAAACAAAAAATAAAATAAAAAATGTACGAAAAACTAAAAAAAAAAAAAATACAAATGCAAACCTGAAAAAAAAGCAAAACATAGATAGAAATATGTATGCAAAACTTAAATAAGAATTAATGCAAATGTCACTTTTATGCCACCGTAATTGTGTTATATGAACACAATTATTGGATATTTTAAGTGGTAAAATTAATGAAACTTTTATCACTTAAGCATCATCAAAGTATTGACCGCCATCTTGAACTCCGACTCAAATATTTCAATGTCGAAGATTGAAAATAAGTCAGTTCTCAGTATTTAAGCAGGACTCAGATGACACTTTCAGACCTCTGGAACCCAAAGTGCGTTGATAATGTAACGACCAAGTACCTAGCTCATTGATATGTTCGGATAAGATGTTTTATCCGACTACTACAACACTACAAACATCCGAGATCTTTCCCGGTCTCCGAATAAATGACAACCAAGATTCCCTTCGTGAATCAATACCTTTTACATATGTAAATATATCCAGTGCGCTATTATAGTCCAATTTCATTTTATATATCCATAAAATACGTAATAAACACGTTTAATTATCAATTAGTTTCCCGGCTGCAGCCATTCCGAATTTAACGGACTTTACCGTTCGCGCATGTTCAAGTTCAGCCGTTCCGAATGTAACGGACTTTATCGTTCACGCTTGTCCGAAACACAGCCGGCTTGGGCTAAATTCTGGCACTGACGTCATCGGCTATATGACGTAGATGCCTGACCCCTGATACTATAAATACTCTGGCGCATGCAATCCGGCTGTCAGTGCCTGGATAGAAATTTGGATAGAAACCAAAGCCGATTTCTACCTTGGAAAATGCCAGCAACTCCTTACTCCAAGGTAATATAATTATTTATGACAGTTTTATTGTGCCTAGATTATTAACCTCAGATAATAGTATATTTTCCTGACAGTTTATTTTACTCCAATTGTATTATTTGATGTGACATAAGAGAAACACCTATAAATACCAGCTTCCATGGTATTTCATCATAGATTCCATCCTGAAGTTCCAGCTACCATGGAACTACTAGTATAATCACCCCTTTAAATGTACATGTATTTATATGAACCAATATAAATATAGACCGTTTATTATATAAACCATTTAGATCCACATATAACTTGGATGTCATACTTAGCTACTCTACATCGATATAGCTATTCTTTGGTTTAGTTCACAGCCTATAAGACGAGGATTATCACTAACCCTTCCAGACGTGGCCCATCGACGAGGATTTTACAGATACTTACGAATTTAACTGTATTTGATATGAAATCTAAATAAATTATTTGTGTACTTTTATTTCAGGTTTTTGTGTTCTGTTTCCCTTGTAGGTTCAATTTTTAATACTCCACGTGCGTTCGAGAAGAACTCACGTCCTGGATATTGTTGCGTGTTTGGGAAGCAGACCCCGACTGCGTTTCAATATGTAGCATATTAACGCACTTTGGGGTCAATATCTCGATTTTGACCCCAAAGTGCGTTTGACCCCAAAGTGCGGTGCGAAGTTTAACGCACTTTGGGGTCGGACCCCAAAGTGCGTTTGACCCCAAAGTGCGGTGTTACAATGCCCTCAACGTCATAAGGATACTTAAATTCGCCAGTACAGGTAACGAGATCACTTCAAAGTTTGACCATGGCAAGACTGTTATATAGATATGCATGTATATCTGATTGCCCATTAATTAACGAAATATGACGCGCATTTCTGGACTATTTATAAATGTTTAATGTCAGTCTAGTATATATATACAAATACTGAAAATTATGTCAGAATATATTTTTATCAAACATACATACAATTAGCTATGTCAGTTTGTTTTGCAATAGTATTCTTAGAATTAATTTAATTAATCCTAAATTTTCAACATTTAGATTAAGTATTAAGTCATTAGAATATTGTATTATATGAATCGTTCAATTTCTGTTAACAAATAATAATAATTGAAACTATTATTAGCTTTATCACTCTGTGAAACTGTGAATGCCTTAACCAAACGTTTCACGTGCATTTTATTTACATCGGATTTTATTATAATACATGTAGTTAATATCTTAAAATAGTGTATTGAATGCATTTTTGTGGAAACGAAAAAAACAACAACAAAAAAAAAAACAAACAACCTAAAACAAATGTTTTTTAAATATATGACAGATAGAAGATAGACACACGAGATATTTAATATTCCCATGATGTGCTACTAATATCACTTTTTACCAAAACTAGTTTCACTTGTCCCTGGTCGGGCATTTATTAAATAAAGTGCAATATTATAACCGGAAGAAATGTTAATAGTTATAATAATAATTGGAATATTAAGAAATAATGATGAATAGTGTTACGTATCATGCTAACATATCTTGATTTCTATGTAAGACTTATATCATTTAAACATGCTTGGATACTGACACTTGGGAATGGTCGTGCAGTTGGTAATTTTACACAATATCAGTGCCTTCAGTGCTTTGATTACAGTATGACAGATACATGTACCACATATTTTTATTTTTGGTACAAGATAGTACAAAATTACATTACAACGTCAGAAGTTAATGTATTATGATCATGTTGAACATTAGCAGTCTTTAAAGGTTGTCTATTGTTTCATTTTCAAGTAATCCACAGGGTTCAAGAAATGTGTGATTATGAAAATATATGTAGGCAGATATGGCCATGAAAAGTGTGCTACATTTAACAAGAAATCTTGTTTCATTTAAAATCTGAGACGTAAAATATCAATCTCATTTATGTTCAAACAACAAATAATCAAATATTAAAGACCCTTCCTCCTAATGTGTAATGCTGCTTGAATTGAATGATGTAAAAAAATAAAAACAATCTTGCAAGTTTTGCCCACAAAAAACGAAATCTGTAGTTATTATTTATGTTTTTTTTTTCTATTTTGAACAATCTAGCCGTTTAGAAGTTTTTTGATCAATTACAGGGAGAGTAAATGTATGTACAGTCTGAAAGGCTCCATATTAAATCTCTTAACCTGCTATACGTATAGTGGATTTGCTGTTCTTTAAATTTTAAATTTTTAACAATCAAGTCCCACTTTGCTTCAGAAAATAGAAATGCTTTAATTATTATATTCCAAAAGCTGTTTAATTAAAGTGTTCTTTTATAGAATCTCAAAAGTTGCTCACTGACCAATTACCTGAACAATCTTTTTCACATGTTGTTATGGCAATAAGTTCAGTTAGACAAATTATTTCACATCTGTCGCTATAGGTACGGATACGTATTCTTTTATTATTTCTGAGGCATAATGTGCCTTTACAGATATTTTATTTTTAATATTACAATACAAAACAATAATGAGGTAGCAACTGTTTAGAACCCAGTAAAACTGCGCCGATCTGCAGGAAGGCACGACCCTATACTGCAAACACATTAAGAGTTATGAAATAGTCCTGAAAATTAACAGATAGGTAGAAACGTTAAAAAGTTTATGAAATTGGCCACTGCCAAATCCAACTTTAAAAATATAGCTAAACTATAACATTTAGAATTAAATATCTGTAAAGAAAGTATCAAATTTCAATAACGATTATCTGAATGTTTTGTATGTTGTTTGTTTGTTTTGTTGTTTTTTTTATTTATTTCCTTTTTTTTTCATTAAACAAAATTCTTATATTAAAGTTTGTTTTTTATGCCCCTAAAGGGTTACCCAGTTCTATTTTAAACATAAATAAATCGTACAAGCATATACACAATCTACATTCAATTTGACGTAAGAAGCCTGTGATTATTTATAAAATCTCTTTTTTCTTCTTATTATAGTTTTAAAACCCTGGAAATATATTTCTAGCCATATTGAATCTTTAATTATGAAATGCATTATACCAGGTTTATTTCATTTTACAAATATTAAAGTATTGAAGTTTCTTGTCACTTATCAACAGTACTGCACATAACAGAACACGAGCTATATACAGTTATTAACTAAAGGGAAAACTTGAAACTTGAAAACTTGATTTAACGCCTATTTCTACATATAGAATACATATTCAATGGCGTTGTACAGCTATATACCTTATATGTGCTACTCCCAGTGCTACCATACACAATACTCCCAGCAGTGCGACGGTCACAGTGATTGGTCAATCTTCACCAACATGTAACAATCTACACCCCTGCACCCCTGCACATGATAACACATGGGCTAGACTTTATTATATTATTTTACAATGAAAATAATAAAAACTGATAGAAATATACAAACATGCACAAAACAATTAGGAACAGACAATGTCTTCAGCGTCACTTAAAAAAAGTGCAAAAAAGTCCTTGAAGTAAAATGATTTCAGTTGTCTTTTGAAAATTTCAACAGATTCACATTTTCTCATATTAATAGGTAGTTCATTCCACAATTTTGGTCCTATCGTGCTAAAAGCTTTGTCAGAAAAAGTCCTCTTCTTATTAATAGAAACAACATAACAACCAACAGAGGATTCAGATGATCTTAAGGTTCGTTTTGACACTTGATGAGACAAAAGCTCTATTAAATATGATGGTGCGTTTCCTACCGAACAGTTATACATGTATGTCAGTATCTTGTCACTGATTCGTGCTTTAATCGGAAGCCAGTGCAGATCGAATAATGCCTGTTCAGAACTATCATACTTGGAACTAAAGGGAAGTAACTCTTCGATAATAGTTTCAATTTTCAATCAAGATTTATCCACGGAGTTTAATACAAAGTGCAGGCCGTTTAAACGGTGTTAAAATGCATACTTTTGATTCTATTGTTTTTACTTGCTTCTGTAATCAACAGTCATCGCTAAGAATGTTAATCTGCATTTAAGATAAAGACAAATATATGGATTATTTTACTCCGAAACTTCGGGAGTGACTTTCGGATATCGGAAGCTTTTAAATTATATGTTTGTCAGAATATCAAAATAAGTTACAAACTGATATCACGATAAAAAACTGCCATAAATTTCCAGGACATTTCAAACCAGAACAATTACCCTAACATGTTCGATCGTATATATATATATATTCGTCTAACGTATGCTTGCCACTTTTATCTTTTCTAAATTTAAGAGGAACCGTAGAATCCGTTGGCATACACGAAGGAAATGTCCTCAGACTATTCCTCGGAACATTGAACAACGGAACGTGTTCAGATATGCCAACATACATATCAGATCAATTCGCAAAAATATTCTGTCAAAATTCACATTTATAAGCAAAACATTTTTATTAAGAAAGAAATACATGGTAGCGTAACAATTTATAAAGGTTTGATTTAAACCATGTAAAACATTGAAGTGATAATCATCATTATATGAATGCCATGAAATTTATGCAGATCTCGTAACAGTAAAGACAATCGGAAACGAGATAATGAGAGAGGAACGTATATGATTTACTAAAATCATGTATGTAAACACTTGTCTCAAAATTTGTAAGAACAGTCAGCCATGACGTTTCGTTTGAAGACTATCGATGAGAAATTAGAAAGCACAAAAAAAAAAAGAAGAAAGGAAATATCCTGGGAGGGAATCGGATTATTTTTGTACTAAACTTTATTTTTGAAATTATCTCAAAATCATGAAAATGACATTCACAATTTAATTACTTAAATGCTAAGTAATTCATCTATAAATTTATAAAAAAAAATGTTTGGGAATAAGACACATAATGTCTGCTTTGCATTTAATTATTTATATTGTTTGAAATACTTGTTTAGCTTATATTCCAATAAGATATTTAGTAGAGCTAATTACATGTGTAGATTAAACGAAGAAAACGAGAATTTATTATTGGTCCTGTTAATACTATTTTTGCAGTGTCTATTCTAGGATTCTCAAACGGGGGATTTTTATCAAGAAGTGAAAATTTATTACATTTGTTGATCTTTTCCTTCTTTCTCTATGTAAAATTTTCCTCCTGCCTCTGAAAAAAAAGAAAAAAATAGGGGGGGGGGGGAGTTCTCAAAAATATGAGTGAATCCCCCATCCCCCTCCTAGAATAGACACTGTGTATGTTAATTTAAAATATATGATTAAAATAATATACCGACTTACTATTTACGTACCATTCGAACTGCTAGGCTGTTCCCCACCCACTCCGTTTCATTGACCGCATTTGTTTACCATGCTGATACGCTATTCAGCGATAACATTTAAACATAACTTTATTGTCTCATCTTTAAATTAACTTACATTTTTATCCTGTCATGATTGAGTGTTTATATATTCTTATATATGTCACTTTTCTTCATAATCAAATATTGTCTGAAATTAGTCCGCCATATAAATAGGTGACGTCACGTCCGGTTGGACGTAAACAACTTTAAATCTGCGACGTAAAAAAAAAGAAAAATAATTTATTTAAAGTATGAAAAACATTAAATTCAAAAGAGAAAACAATAGAAATGTGGGAAATTAAAAGACGATCATTTTCATGTATTTTTCATAAATTTTGATGAATGTTATGTGACAAAATTTTACAATAATGGATGATGAACATTTAGCAATTGAAACGATCATTAATAGAAATCATAGTAATGTGCGTGATCAAACAGCTGATTTAAAACCCTACATCTTGAATGAGAAAACAGCCATCAGGGTTCTCACTAGGACTTTAAAACATGGAGTCCATGGACTCCCAACCTTGAAAAAGTTGGAGTCCAAAAGCGCGTCGCAATTACATGTAATATGTTTACAGATTAGTCATTCAATGCTCATATAGTTTATAGTTATTCAAAAGAAACTCTGAACTACATAGTATAATTATTGTTTTGTTGTTAATATTTATTATGAAATTATTTCATTATAATGCATCAACACATGGAAATCGTTTTTTTTTGTTTTCATTTTTATACCAAATCAAATTTTATTCTGGTTAAATAAGTCCACTCTAAAGACAAAAAGTTTATATTTGTAAAAAAAACGTAAATGTATATACTGCCAGTAAGCAGCGTTTAGCGGAATGAATAGGAAAATCGTGTACAGCTTCACACAGTGTGTAACAGATCCATCCGATCGACAATTATTTTAGCAAATATATTCAAAAGGGGGCAAATTTAAGATCGATATTTAAAGATTTAATGTTGATTAAATAATAAAGGAACAATTCATTCGCATGTTTGGCTTGGAAACTGAGAATTTTCGCGAAATTTTAGGGTTTCTGGCGAACGTGTAATCGCCGATGTTCGGGATCAATTTTTGGATAGAATCTAAATATCAAAGAAAAGCGTATGTGTACTTTGGTTTGTTGTCCTGGCATTTCGGCACAATATCTTAAATTCTTAATACTCTTATAGAAAGTTTTTGCAAGAATGAAAATAAAGCAAAATTTGGCCTAGAAAATGCCGAAAATACGAATACGAATACGAATACGAAAAGTTTATTTGTATAAAGCATAGTACAATGCTTATAACAAGTATAAATTGTAATATATACAATGTTTGGAGATCAAAACATGGATTTTTCCAGCAAACATAAGATGTTTCATGGAATATTATGTTCAATATTCAATATGATATTTAACATGTTTAATATATATGTTGCGCTTGCATGCATAAGTTTCAAATAAACAGACGCCAACCTACAATATCCTGAATAGTCTGCACTTAACTTATTCTATCATTTTCTAAAATATAAAGACATGAAGAACACTAAAGTCCTTTAGACTAAAAGTAATATTCACTGTTGCAAGTCAGTTCTTTTGAAAGATATACATGCAAACGCAAACATCTTAAACAATAAGTTATGGTTCGAATATATTTCATTTTCAAATATTACTAGAAGAGATATTATGAAATACGTTGCCTATTTGCTAAGTAAATAAATTTAGACAAAGCACAATATAGTTTTCATAGAATTAGAAGACATTAGGCTACCGAATTTTATAACAAGTATTAATTGTAATATATACAATGTATGGAGATCAAAACATAGATTTTCCAGTAAACATAGGATGATTCATAGAATATTATGTTTAATATTCAATATTTAACATGTTTAATATATATGTTGCACTTGCATGCATAAGTTTCAAATAAACAGACGCCAACCTACAATATCCTGGATAGTTTGCACTTAACTTATTCTGTCATTTTCTAAAATATAAAGACATGAAGAACACTAAAGTCCTACAGACTAAACGTAATATTCACTGTTGCAAGTCAGTTCCTTTGAAAGATATACATGCAAATGCAAACATCTTAAACAATAAATTATGGTTCGAATATATTTCATTTTCAGATATTACTAGAAGAGATACTATGAAATACGTTGTCTATTTGCTAAGTAAATAAATTTAGATAAAGCACATATAGTTTTCTTAGAATTAGAAGACATTAGGCTGTCGAATTTTATAACAGACGGCCAGTGACAATAATAAGGTTTAAAAAGCCTTTTCCTCAATTCTCTATAACGTGGACAGACTAACAAAAAAATGATACTCCGTTTCAGGTTGTCTCATTAAACAAGATTTACATATTCTTTCTGATCTTGGTATATTTTCATATCGACCAGATTCTACACATAAGTTATGTGATGACGTTCTAAATGTAGTAAGAGCAATTCTATGGTTTTTGTCTGTGATTAAATCAAAATACTTTTCACATTTAAAATCATGCTAAAAATGAAGTTTGCAGGCGACCAGAATTGTTTATATCAGTATACCATTTCTGTAAAAAAGTATCTATAATTCTTTGTCTGATAATAACAAAAGGGATATTTATATCAAACTGGTTGATCCATACAAACGCTAAACCATGGGTTGTTAAAATGTTTTTAATGCAAAAAGCCCAGTTTTTCGAGTTATATGTATTCCCAGAATCAACATCTTGCTTAAGCATTGAATAACATTTTTTAACAATCTCTGTATCGTCAAGCTTAAATATTTTCAGCCAAAACTTAATCAGCTTAACTTGCCTCATCACAAAAAAGGGTAACGGTCTAATTCACCGTATAGCGCCGAGATGTTAGTTGATTTTCGAACGCATAAAAGTCGTCTCAAAAATTTTGTATGTATTTTTTCAACATCGCGTCCGTCATGCATTCCCCAAATTTCTGATCCAAAGTTAAGGATTGAGCCGACAAGTGAATCAAAAATTTTACATTTCTGAGAAACAGACAACTCAATATTATTAAATATGGTAAAAACGTTATAAAGAGCAAATGAGGCATGTTCAGATATATATTTCTGAGTTCTATACCAGTTTCCGTTCTTTAACAAAGTGATACCTAAATATTTGAATGAATTCACCAGTTCAATAAGGGTGTCGTTAACATAAAAGTCATGGTGTGTATGTCTGCCCTTTTCAAAAATCATTGCTTTTGTTTTCGAGGTATTTATCTTTAATCCCAAAGACTACAGTATCTCTCGACATCAGACATCATCGACTGTAAACTCTGCGGGGACTTAGCAAACAATACTTGGTCGTCTGCGAAAAGTATTAAGAATAGCTGAAGTTCATCAATAGAGAAAATACCTTCTAGGTCGGTATTAATATACCTTAAGATGTCGTTCACGAAGAACATAAACAGCAGAGGGGAACTCGGGTCCCCTTGCTTCAAACCTATGGAGGGCGTTCGTTGCCAAAATTCCAGACATGTAAAGTGTTCCTTTTTAAAATGACTTTTGAAAATGCGAACTTGTATACCTACCATTTTTATTGCAAACCTCTAAATTCAATCTTTTATTTGAAGGTTACCGCCTTTATATAACAAGTTTACATATATATCGTAACAACTGACCTAACATCTAAAACGCCAACAAATTTACAAGTTCGTATCTTCCATTGCATGCAATACATATGCATGTTTGCACACTTATAGATCTGAAATATACAAATGAAACGTAAAACTCGAATACGGAAAATAGAGTTTAAGAAAACGTGTTACCAGTTGTAGAACTACAAGAGTACGTTAACACAGTAACATGTTTAAAATGACAAAAGTAGATTCACAAAGTTAAACGATTTTAAGTCAAGCATAACGCCCCGCCCCTCTCGGAGTATTTACGAACTTCTATTGCGGACAGGTATAAAACGGCGCCTCTCCCATATTTTTAAATAAAACTGAAGGACAACATACGGCATTTTTCATAATATATATATGTTACATTTGTTACAAAAGTTTTGTCAGTAGCAACATCACTTGAAAATTGCTGATTTTACCATTTATGATGAAGATAACTTATGCATTACCTTATTTTTAACATCGTGTTCTTATCAGTTACAAATTAGTTATCATTTTAGTGATTAGCCTGTCCGTGCTCTGCCTAGTGCCCTGTCCTGTGTTTTGTTTTGGGTCCGCCTTGGCTTCTTGCCACTTGTTCTTGTTGCTGGGTCATGTGGGGTTGCGTTCATTGAGCGCCGCCTTTCCTTGTTGATCTTGTTTATCATATATTCCTGAGAAACATCGGCGATTGGGAATTTTTTAGGGGAAAAAATGACCAACTTCAAGGGAGTAGTTTTATTAATAATGTAAAAAACCACCCAATATTCTTATTGGTATCATTGAAAAATGTATTGGCACAAATTTCATTTTCAACAAAAACTATGCAAGTATATTTTAAAGCGGCCACCGAGATTTCCTTTCCGAAATCAAGAAAGTACTTATCCGTAGAACATATGTACAATCTTTAATAAGGTATTTTCAGTATGAATAAAAACTTTTTGCACGTGTACATTATCCCTCATGTACAGACTCAATCAAACCGAGTCTACAATTCTTATGTAACTTTGTAGTGATTAATGCTTCCGAGGGATCACTTTATTTCCAGATTTTTATACTTCACAACAGCAGGTTTCAAGTGCCGTTAGGCAGCTGTAAAAAGTTGCCCCGTACTTCACTTCAGTGTTGTTATATTTTTCTGGTTTTTCGGGATCATTGATGCCAGCGCTATTAAGTGTTGAGAATTGAGTACAGTTCAAGCCGGTGCTAGTGGGCGTGAGGCATCTTGCACTTGTTCATTATCCTTCATGTGCAGACTCAATCAAACCGAATCTGCAATTCTTATGTAATTTTGTTGTGATTAATGCTTCCGAGGGATCACCTTGTTTCCAGAATTTTTTACTTGAGTCTAAAATTATCAACGCCGCCTTTCCTTGTTGATCTTGTTTATCATATATTCCTGAGAA
This sequence comes from Ruditapes philippinarum, assembly GCF_026571515.1. NCBI lineage: Eukaryota > Metazoa > Mollusca > Bivalvia > Venerida > Veneridae > Ruditapes > Ruditapes philippinarum. The sequence continues at coordinate 16,778 of NW_026863564.1, forward strand.
ACATCGGCGATTGGGAATTTTTTAGGGGAAAAAATGACCAACTTCAAGGGAGTAGTTTTATTAATAATGTAAAAAACCACCCAATATTCTTATTGGTATCATTGAAAAATGTATTGGCACAAATTTCATTTTCAACAAAAACTATGCAAGTATATTTTAAAGCGGCCACCGAGATTTCCTTTCCGAAATCAAGAAAGTACTTATCCGTAGAACATATGTACAATCTTTAATAAGGTATTTTCAGTATGAATAAAAACTTTTTGCACGTGTACATTATCCCTCATGTACAGACTCAATCAAACCGAGTCTACAATTCTTATGTAACTTTGTAGTGATTAATGCTTCCGAGGGATCACTTTATTTCCAGATTTTTATACTTCACAACAGCAGGTTTCAAGTGCCGTTAGGCAGCTGTAAAAAGTTGCCCCGTACTTCACTTCAGTGTTGTTATATTTTTCTGGTTTTTCGGGATCATTGATGCCAGCGCTATTAAGTGTTGAGAATTGAGTACAGTTCAAGCCGGTGCTAGTGGGCGTGAGGCATCTTGCACTTGTTCATTATCCTTCATGTGCAGACTCAATCAAACCGAATCTGCAATTCTTATGTAATTTTGTTGTGATTAATGCTTCCGAGGGATCACTTTGTTTCCAGAATTTTTTACTTGAGTCTAAAATTATCAACGCCGCCTTTCCTTGATGATCTTGTTTATCATATTCTAAAATTATCAAAATTGACCAAGAAATAAAAAAAGTAAGTAGGGGGCGCCATGTTTCTCTTACTGAATTTCAGAGTGTGTTTTTTTTTTTTTACTTGAGGATCATAAATTATGCCGTTTTTCATGGTATGGCACTTACATGTCACATTGAAGGTTCCATGATAATCACCATATTAACACATCTGCGGATGTTTCAAAATTCAAAATTGTACCAGTTCATGTTGAATTTTGCTTAAGCCGGTGCTAGGGGGGGGGGGTGGACGATAGCTTGCTCTTTCCATTACCGTCCATGAGCAGGCTCAATCAAACTGGCCTGCAACATTCTCAATTTTGTCGTTTTGAGCGTTCTTTAGGGATTCTTATTTTCTCTATTTCACAGAAAGAAACATGATAAACTTTTTAACGAAAAGTTAATTCATTTTGATTTAATTCCTTTTTTTTATTTTGAGGCATTACATAATTATATATCATAAATCGTATTAATCACACTTTTATTTCAATCCAAAATTATCAAAATATATTACGAAATAAAAAAAAAGTTTGGAGGGAACGCCGTATTTTTCTTACCAATTCGAGAGTGTTATTTTCAGACTAAAAAAAACAACAAAAAAATCAATGCATCTATTTAATTCATTTTTATTTCCGAGGCACTCATAGAAAGCTTATGGAGTAATCTTTCATTTGATACAAATTGTATTGGACTTTTTATAAAAAAGTTAGAATGGACGCCGTGTTTTCCTTCACTTTATTGAGAAATAGGAGAGAGGCGACGGGTATTATACCTGTCCGTACATTTCCGTGATAGAAGATCGTAAGTACTCAGAGAGGGGCGGGGCGTCATGCATGACTTAAAATCGTTTAACTTTGTGAATCTACTTTTGTCATTTTAAACATGTAACTGTGTAAATGTACTGTTGTAGTTCTACGACTGGAAACACGTTTTATTAAATTATATTTTCTGCATTCGAGTTTTACATTTCATTTGTGTTTTTCAGGTACATATATATATCTACAAGTGTGTAAACATGCTTATGTAGTATATGCAATGGTAGATACGAACTTGTAAATGTGTGTTAAGTCAGTTGTTAAGATTTACATGTAAAAGCGGGTGCCTTCAATTAAGAGGCGTATCATTTGCTGTGCACGAATGCAATCAAAATTGCTAGACATACATGTTCGCATTATCAAAAGTAGTTTTAAAAGGAACACATTACATGTCTGGAATTTTGGCAATGATCGCCCTCCATACAAACCTATATGCGATTCGAAGAAGTCAGAATAATTCGACTTATATTTAACACACGATTTTACCGTCATATACATTGACTTTAGAGCTCTCACAAGTCTAGAACTTACGTTTTCTTTAAGCAATTTATGCCATAAATATGTCCTGTCGATCTTATCGAAGCATTTCTCATAATCTATAAAAATGCAATACAGTTTATCACCAGAGTTAAGTACTTTTGATATTATAGAATGTAAGATAAATATGCAGTCTACAATAGATTTTAGATAATTCAGGTTAAGAAAAGGTTAAAGTTGACAGATGATGGCCCATCATCTTTAACTCCATGTCAACTTTAACCTTTTCTTAACCTGAATTATAATTATTGTATTGTGATTGGTCACCTGTTGGCACGCGCTTTCTACTGTGCCGTTAAATAAACTTCTGTAATATACACAAAAATATGTCATTGGGTCAGTAGGTGTATTGTGTCTGCACGCGGTAAATTAAACTTAATGAAACAAAAAAGATTATTATCAAAAATTTGTAAACTATTTCAATTGGTGTAAATGCAAGCAAAGGCTATTTTTTCTCGACATCTTGCGATGACAAAGATCGATATATATAGCGATCAAGGCAATTAATCTCTAAAAAGTTAACATCCAAAGACAATTAATGCTGTTTCTTTGTTAAAATCCTCGCATATTCGACTTCCTCGCATTTTCGACTTCCATAAAATTTTTGAAAAGTGCCGTACGGCTAGCCAATACAGCGTGTCCTTGCTAGTCGTACGTGACTCACGTTCGGCTAAAACTTTTTGCTAGCCGTACGGGCCCGTACGCTAGCCACTTCCATTATAAAAAAAACCTACTAAAACGTGTTCTTAATAGTACATATAATTAATTTTTTGCAGTTTGATTCTGACTATCAAATTTAAAGGTGTGAACATATGTTATAATTGATGTACACATTTCAAAAATATAAGCAACTCTTTTTAAAAGTGAATTGTTAACATGTCTGTCAACGTATGATGCTGCGCATCGTAATCGTAGCCTAATATTAACTGCAGGCAAATCATTTTTATTGGCTGCTCAAAAATCTAATTTGCATAATTTATTCACACAATTGCTGGTTCTTAATACTTATGTCTAATACTGCGCATTGTCCATTTTAATTGTTCCTAATTTGCACCAAATGCTCCTGTCACACTGTGTACTGACGATTTTTTATTGCTCCTTGTATGCCTCTGTGCCGACAGACCTTTTGATCATGCACAATGTTGCCCTGATTGGTTAATCACCCTTGTCAAATATTCCAATGACGAAAAAGACATCTATTTTTTACGCTTCATTAGTGAACTGAATGACCTTAAGGGGAATTCGGTTCCACACCTGTCAAATTATACTGTAGTAAATTACAGCACGTCATAAAATAGCAACACATTTTTTTCAGTTACCAATATTCATTTTAAATATTAAGTAGATTTATGATTTTTTGTTTTATTGGATTTTTTTACGGTAGTAGAAATACGTATCTGTCGATGAAAGGAATTTGGTCAGAAGATAACGTGGAAAAAAGCTTTAGGGAACTGGATAAACCCGAGAATATGCGTAATTATAGGGGAATGGGCAACCTAGCTGTTACTGTTGGTACCAGTTTTGACTGGGTGCCTAAATAACTTTACGGACAGTTTTGTTTTGCATACGATATAAGTCTGGCTGCCGATTTTCCTGCGCCTTTCTCATTTTTAGCGTCAATGGCGGAAAATCGCGTCCTCAGCATATTGGATTTAGTTGATATTTTACCTGAAAAAAGATACATGACCGGCGATGTACCCTATTTGGACAGCTTGTCTCGCGAAAATTAAGTACAAAATAAAAGGATATATCGTCAATTTGAAGAAGTTTCTCATAGTACCCAAAGTAAATTTATTGTTTATCTTTAAAATTTAAGCAGTCATTGCTTAAATCATGTGGTGGGATCATCAGCAAGCTTGAATATCGGACAAATGATAATTAATGTCGCGGCGTCTTCAATTAATTAATTAAAGCAATTCAGTTCCATATGATGTCTTCATTAATAATATATAATGTACGCAATAAAATTAATAAGTTCTTCATCAAGATATATTTCGGTTGTACCAGCGTGTACACCTATACCGGAAGTGGGTATAACACGTCACAATCTCGGTCTCGTCTGTCTCGCGAGAATGACAGAACGCCAAAATGGCGGCGCCCATGAACTTATTTCTCAAGTAAAAAATAGTGTCTTTAAACACGAATTTCTCTCTTATATGGTTGATGTCAATAGGAAAACTGTCATGGTTCCTCTTTTTATATGATGAATATTTATATTAGACAGACATCAATCCATCCATTCTTATTCCTTTAAAGATGAAATCATGAGTGTGAAGAAAAAGATATCTCTTGAATCCAATTCGTTAATTAAGCAATTTGATATGATCAATGAAGCGGCAAAATCCATCGAAACACAAGTGAAATCGGTAGATTATTCTATCCACAAAAATTACAATCTATAACAGATATTCTTAAGTTTTTTGGATTTGCAAGAAACGAATGTCTCTGAGGATGATATAAATCAAAATATCCACGTTAGCGAAAAATCACCGAAACATGATGAAAAACATACGATGGAAGGAACAATACCGAAAACTATTCGATATACTCAAACTAATATTGCGTACAGTCATACTAAAAGTGTCACGAATAATAAAGAGATGGTAAAACGACAACGTAGATCTTTTATAGATATATCAGACAGTACAGCACCAGAAAAACCTGTTTAAAGATCAATCCCGGAAACGCTTATAATAGGCGATTCAATTATAAAGGGAATAAATCAACGCGGGCTTCACACTTTTACAGAGACATACTGCATAAGAGGAGCTGTTGTGAGAGATATATCACATAAGTTGTGTAACTGGAATATATCTGGTTGCAAAAATGTAATCATTTATGTAGGCGGAAATGACGTTGCTTCAAGCACACCAACAACTGTAAGTAGCATAGAATTAACAAAGACCATCAACTACTTATATCAACATGGCATTAACGTATATTTATGTACAATATGCCCGAGAATAGACGTCGATGTAACTCCGATGAACATTGCCATTAGAAAAAATTGTTATGAAACAGGTGAAACACTGATAGATTCATATAGTTCATTTGTGTATGGAGATAGAAATGTAGTGAAGCACATGTATCATCGTGATGGAATTCATCTTAATACAAGAGGGTCTAATGCGTTGGTAAGGTGTATTAACAAATCGCTGACTTGTAAAGACGAAACAAGCAATGACTGGTAGATATCATACAGATACACAGAACACAAAACGTCAAGAACAACAGAAAAATGGATATTGGCAATTCCGAACAGAACCTAAAATCTTTGGATCTCTGTGTAAAATATGTGGTAGGAACAATCATAAAACTGTTGACTGTAGATACCGTGAATGGTAGGAAAAAGCAAACAGGCACGTGTTTATTAATCAATTTGATACAGATAGCCTATTTATAAATCTTTGTGCAAATGCAGTTTAGAGCAATGTAAATGCGATTGCCTATCAGTTAAAACACTAAATACTACTGATAATTATATTTATTATAGTAATATATGTAACAAATTTGTTATCGAACAGAGCAATTCCGATTCCGTTTCGGTAAATTCAAAAAGTACTTATGATTATTACAACTTTGTAAACAATTGTAATTCGGAACAATTATCCTCTGAACTAAGATATATTTTTGCATATACATGTAAAAGATTAAATAATTTAGGATCTACTATTTATAGTAAGTTAAGCAGCTGTAATCATTTAAACAAACTATCTAGCATTAATAGCAACTCAAGAACCTCTGATGGGATTTCTAATATAATGTTCAGTAAAAATGACCATTGCGATAATTCGTATATTGATAACGAAAGAGTCAAATTTAAACAAAAGGGTTTTCATGTCATGAATTTAAATGTACAGCTTTTACTCCCAAAATTCGATGAAATTCGAATAATTCTAAACGAATTTAAAGCGCATGTATTTGGATTATGTGAAACGTTTTTAACTATGAATGTATCTTATAAAGACATTGAAATATCAAACTACGTTTTTGAGAGAAAAGACAGAGTTGGTAAAAAGGGAGGGGGTATACTAATTACTTGTTTATGTAAAAGACAGCGTCCCTTTTAAACGAAGATATGATTTAGAAACAGCCGAAATTAAATCGATATGGATAGAAATTAATTTTGTGAAATGTAAACCATTTCTCTTAAACTTTGTTTATAGACCCCCTGATTCAAAGCAGGTTTGGGCTGACCTGTATGAAAAACATCTTGAAATGGCTGATCAGATGAATTTAGAAATGCACATTCTATGTGATTTTAATATACAATATAGTTCAGAAGAAGGGTTTTTAAACAATAAATGGGCATCACTTTTACTGAAATACGATCTTAGGCAAATCATTAATAAACCTACAAGAGTGACAAAAATCAGTTCATCAATAATTGATCACATTTACACAAATAATCTTGATAAAATTAATGAAAACTTCGTATCACAAATTTGTGTCAATGACCGTTATTAGTCCCCTACCGGTTTACCGGAGGGGACTTTAGGTTTACCCTCCGTCCGTCTGTCTGTCCGTCAGTCTGTCCGTCCGTCAGTCCGTCCGTCCACAAAACTGGATCCCGCGATTACGCAAAAAGTACTGAAAATATTTTAATGAAACTTGATATATGGATAGATGGCAGTATGGAGATTATGCACGTCTTTTTCTTTTCTTCCTATGTTGAAAATTCTGGTTGCTATGGCAACAAATAGACTGAAAATATGGCAAATTTTACACATAACCTAGATCCCGCGATAACGCAAAAAGTACTGAAAATATTTTAATGAAACTTGATATATGGATAGATGGCAGTATGGGAATTATGCACGTCTTTTTCTTTTCTTCCTATGTTGAAAATTCTGGTTGCTATGGCAACAAATAGACTGAAAATATGGCAAATTTCTACACATAACCTGGTACCAGTGATAACACAAAAAGTACTGAAAATATGTTTATGAAACTTGACATATGGGTAGATGGCAGTATGGAAATTATGCACATCCTTTTTTATCTTCCTATGTTGAAAATTCTGGTTGCTATGGCAACAAATATACTGAATTTCAAGATTTCTGATTCTAGTTTTTAAGTTTTTTTACTATAAGTTCTATATTTCTTAAGGTATTTTCTTCAAACTTTAAATATAAGTTGCTTGTCATCAACCACATCATATGTGACAAGGTTTACAACTTTAGCACAAAATTTATCAGAATTACCTCCCTTGAACTTAAAATTTTCATGAAAAAAAACATTGTTTTTTTTTAATAACTTCTTTTTCTGAATGTATCTACTTCAAACTTCAACGAAAATGTTTCTTATTGTCACTCAACATTTGTGAGTGTTCAATACTCTAGCAAGACTATTTCCAGAATTATGCCCCTTTTGAACTTAGACTTTTTTTTGAGAAATTGGTAATTTTTACTCCAACTTCTTCAATCATGATAGGATTTTAAAAATGTTATATTTTGATAACATGGATGTTTAAAAAATAACTTTAGAGTGTCCTTCAGTCCGTCTGTCTGTACATAAAAACTGTTTCCTGTGATCACTTTTAAAGAACTTTTTCAACAAATTTACTTAAAATAGGAACCTAAGTGAATGGCCAATGGCCCTTCAGAATGTTGCTTGGGCTCTTACCGGTAGGGGACTTATGGATTGCTTGCAATACTATGATAATTGCTTGTTTAATATGTTTCACTAGAGGAAATACTAGCACACATGCAGGTAATCACAAAACTATAAAATATAAAAGTTTTGCTAAATTTGATACAGAATCGTTTCAACGTGATCTAATTGATTCTAATTTTGATTGTATAGAGACATTTAATAATCCAAATGAAGCTATAGAATTGTTTTATAACATGATAAATAATATTCTAGTGAAGCATGCACCATTTAAAATTAAACGGATAAAAAGGGACACACATCCACATTAGTACGATGAAGAAATTTAAAATGCACGCTTGAAAAGAGATAATTATATAAAATCTATTCAGTGGGATTCATATAAACTGTGGCGGAATAAAACAAATAATTTAATTAAACATCACAAAAGAAATTACTTCAATAATGCCGTCAAGGATAAGAAAGACCCGAGTACGCTTTGGAAAAATATTAAAGATATTACTAACGATAATGGTACTAACGGGAATATCAGATTGCCTAATTCCATAACATAGATGGTAATATAATAACTGGGGAAAATAATATTTTAAATGCAATTAATGATCATTCTATCAATATTTCTGATTTCCTAAACAAATCCAAATTCAAAACAGAAAATTTCAAATCACTTGAAGAACAACTGAATAAAAAACTTCAAGGGCATACTTTTATAATTGATGAAATCAGCCCATTACAAGTAAAACTACTTATTGATAAACTAAATGTAAACAAGTTAACAGGAAATGACGGAATTGGGCCGCGTATTCTTAAAGCCTGTGGTGACTATTTAAGCATAGCTATAGCTTCTATAATAAATAATTCCATTAGAAAATGGCATTTTTTCCTGATAAACTAAAGAAGCATATGTACTTCCAATTTACAAAATGGACCAAAAAGAAGATCCAAATAATTATAAAACCTACTTCAATTTTTTTGCCAACCATATCAAAAAAATTTTGAAAAAGCATTTTGCATCACAATTACACAGTTATATATACGAAACTAATATTATTCATGAAAGTCAGTCGGGTTTTAGAAAAAAAAAACATTCTTGTCAAAAACAGCTCTAATACGACTCATAGAATCCTTCCTTAACGATTTAGATGAGGGCTGTTTGATAGGCACAGTATTTTTAGACCTAAAGAAGGCATTTGATTTGGGAGATCACAACATATTGTTGCATAAGTTAAAATTGTACAAATTTTCAAACACCTCAATTAAACTCTTCAAATCATATCTTGAAAATAGAAACACAGTTTATCAAAATATTAGAAATAGTCATTCAAATAATGGAACAGTGAAATCAGGGGTCCCTCAAAGGTCTATATTAGGACCTTAACTTTTCATTTTCTACGTTAATGATATGCCATTTAGTACAACACACTCTAACATAGACATGTATGCTGACGATACAACTATGCATGCATCAAATAAAAAAAAATTGAAGTGACTCAGAGAACTCTGCAATGTGATGTTGATAATATAAGCAAATGGTGTAATAGAGAATAACATGCTACTGTCTTTTGATATCAATTTTATCAGGCGAGGCTGATATGGGCTTGAAAGGGCGAGACTTGCCGATTTGAATAAATTACAAAAACAAATTGCTCTCTTAAAGCGTATATCGTACTTTTTATCCGCTGAAATGAAAGAAATGTTTTACAATGCTTATATTTTACCTTGTGGCGAGCCGTGTGGCGGCTGTAAAAAGTCTCCCCGTACATTTAATCAATGATGTTATATTTTCGACCCTTGAAGATCGTTCAGCACGACATTATTGTTGTGCTTGTGGTATTTTTAGTTTCAACTTTTCGGCATTTTCCACTTGGGTGGTTCCATTATTCCTACTTGAATAATGTTGAATCACCCTTAGGATCTGTTGCCTGCTTTTTAAATTTGTCTTTTGACGTCTTATCTGTGATACGCAGGCTTCATAACCTCTGATCCCCTTTCAAAATTCCATTTTATTTAGTTCCGCCCATTGTTTTCTCGTTTAGGGCACACGCTTTTTATTACTTGGGGACCATACGCCGCTTTTCATGGAATGGCACGGAAGTGTCACATTGAAGGTTCCATGATAACCGCCGTATGAACACATCTGCGGATGTTTCTAAATTCAAAATTTTACTATTTCACGTGTAAATGTTGAATTCTGCTTAAGCCGGTGCTAGGGGGCGTGGACGGTAACTTGCACTTTCCAGTACCGTCCATGAACAGGCTCAATCAAACCGAGCCTGCAACATTTTCAATTTTGCCGTGTTGGGCTTTCTTTTGGGATTCTGTATTTATCTATTTGATTATTGTTGTATTATATGGAGTAATAATAATAAAACTGAATTTGAAAAAGTTAATAAACTGCAGAAACGCGCAGCAAAGATAATATTTGTAAACCAGTTAAAACGCCTTCTTTACAGCTTTTCCTTAAATTAAACTGGTTAACTTTCGAAAATAGATGCACGTATCATACAGCATTATTTGTATTTAAATCTATACAAGTATTGACTCCTTCCTACATTTCAGATATCATAGTGTTTTCGAAAAATCAAACGTATACATTTAGATCAACTACAAATAGAAACAAAATACATGTAAGATCTAATACGAAATATGTTAAAAAAACTTTCAGAAATAATGCAATGCAAGTATGGAATAATTTACCTTTATATATTAAAGAGTCTTCGTCTCTATATGCTTTCAAAAGAAATATGAAAAATATTTGATTTATATACAATTTAAATGATTCTGATGTATGCAAGTGTCTGTCAATTTGAATGGTTGTTGTTTCTGTTGTTTTTAATATGTGTGTACATATTTGTGACTTTCATTATCTTGTTTAATTGAAGGCCATATTGTAAATAAGATTTGTATTTCTTAATATGTTACCTTCATGAAATAAAGTGTTTATTATTATTATTATTATTTTGTTAACTATAATTATAACGTGACGTCACATTAACCCACTTTTTACGGGAAATCCTATTTTCATTTTGACGTCATATGTACACAAAAGAAGCATATAAATAGACCGAATTTCAATTAAAGGGATACGCAAAAAAATGACAAAATATTTAAATGACTATTATGTACTCAAATCACGCTAAAATGACATTTCTTAAAGTCCCATTATGAATTTCTGAATAAATTCTATATATTTTGGGTTTGAAGCGTAAGTATATCTAAATATGTTGAACGAAATTTAGACGCCAACAAAATCACCGAATAGTTTTAAAACAAGTCAGGTGACTTGAACAAATCCTCGAAGTTACAATTGGATATTGTATGATTAAAACAAGTCAAAGTCATTCATTTGACATGTTTTTTTTTAAATTTCCAGAGTTTAATAATCTAAGCGCTCTAACCTGACCCACGCGGGTCAAGTTAGGAAACCACCATTTTATTCTTTACATGGAGGAAAGTTTTGTTCCGTTGACTGTCTAGTACATTCATGTTTGAGGACATTTACAGAATAATGAATGAAAAATTCAATACTAAGAATTGAAAATTTTGTCTGTGTCTCCCTTTAAAGGTTCATAACGGAAAAGATAACGGAAAAAATAACGTAATTTTTAACTGAAATTGATAACAGAAAGATAAAAGCTATAAATCGAATAACAGTCTTAGAAATGAAAGATAAAAATATTAAGGTATTTTAAGTAATATTTATTCTATTCATTACATGTATTTGTTTATAACATGTATTTGTTTATCATTGACTGTCAAATAAATTTATTATTTGAGTGATATAAAAAATTAAAAGAATTATTTAATTTTACAAATTTGTTGTGACTATTGTTGTAATCCTGACTTTTAGAATATGCTTCTGTAGTCTGGGATGGGTGTACAAATTATGAAAAAGATACGTTAGATAAAATACAGCATGAGGCAGCCAGAATCGTAAGCGGCCTAACCCGTTCAGTTTCTCTCCAAAATTTATATAAAGAAATTAATTGGCTCTCACTATCTGATAGAAGAACGTACCAAAAACTTATTTTAACATACATAATTCATAATGGAGACGTTCCTGATTATTTAAGTAATATTTTTTCCAGAAAGAGTTCATAATACAACACCATACAATCTTAGAAACTCAGATGACTTTGCAACTTT
>NW_026863565.1:0-40612 GCF_026571515.1 Ruditapes philippinarum
CCTATTGGGAACCCACCGATATTCCGTAAGCTAGCTGGGATAGCTTCCTCACATGAAAGAATCCAAAGTCCCGTCGGGGATTCGAACCCACAGCTGTGAGGGGCAAGTGGTTTGAAGTCAAAACGACCTTACCACTCGGCCAACAGATGCCCCTATTTGAACAAGTAACAATATAACCTGAACAGGTAAACACTTAAATTGAAGCGATTCGAAAAAGCAATTAAATTTGAATAGGAAAAACAATAAAACCTGAAACAGGTAAAACAATTAAAACCTGAACGGTAAACAATTAAACCTTTAAAGAAGAAAATCAAACAAAAAGCCAAGTACAAAGGTAGATGGAAGTTACTCTAAGTATGAAAATGATGGATTTGCTCCAGTCAGTGGTATAATGGAATCTTTAACCTATAACTGACCTGTTCTCTTGTAAACCACATCAATAACAATGTAAATAACATCTAACCCTCTAACTGAACTTACATGTTTATTACTATGTACATGAGATCTACATGTTCAATCAACATGTACTCTAACCAATGAGACAAATATTCTTGCATAAATGACCTTCAATTTTTCCAAGCATTTTTATTACTAATATATTAAACAGATTTTTTTTTAAATTGTTTATTTTATAAGAATAAAACATACTTTTACAGACAAAATATATGCAACAAGATAAAAAGAGATTTTTGTGGTTCAAAGCCAATAAAGGCAGATTAAATCATTGAACTATTTTTGTATTTAATGTTATCATTTTAGCTTTCCAACAAGTCTTCATTAGATCAATTAAATGCAAACATACAACGTATAATATTTCCAGCTAAGAATTAATTTGATATTCTTATGCTGATTGATGTAGAAATTCAACCAATAATATACAAGAGGGCTCCTGATGGCCCAGGGATTGTCATTGCTAGATAAAATTCAGTAAAAATTCCCCCAATGAAAGGTAGGTTACTGGCTCATATAAAGTGCCATCCAAGGTCAAACTTTAATCTTAACAAATGTAATTAATCTTCGTAAACTAAGTGAACTGAGAAACCACACCAATTTTGACATCAGGTTATTAAAAATGTAAACTCTAAATGTACTGGGAAGGAAAACTTTTAAACTGCCTAAACCTAAAATATTTCGGAACCTAAAAAAAAGAATATGAATTTTCAACAAACCTTTTTTTTTCCATGTATAAAGGCAATCTCTTGACTATCTCCGTTTTCAATGTGTCCCGTTTGACGGCACTGGACTCCGGTGCCGTACTTGAGGATTGTTTTTCCTCCGTAAATAATCTTTTCAGGGAACTGTCATATTCCTGATTTGGAGACCCGAAAATCAGACGGCTACCAGTTGGTTGCACCGTCTACAACAATATGCTATATTTATCTGTGCTGTTAGTAATGCGCGTCCGGAGGAGAAACTTCTTCCCCACTTGTGTTAACAAAGAGGAGGGTGTGGCAGCGGTCTTCCCCAAACTTTGCTTCTTTCAGCAAGGTCAACCATAGACTTGCACAAAATTCTGTATTATAAAAAAAAATATTAATCAAACAATTATATATATAAAAATATATATTACTATTTTGACGTTCAATGATTACTAAAAACAAAACACATATAGGGGGAAGCATAGGCATTATCGAAAGAACAGGTAACCAGTTAACCAAACAGGGCAAACCTTAATCATTTTATCAAAGGGAAAAACTCTAACAGAACAGTTTGTCTTTCAGAACTGATAAAATCCTTTACAAAAAAAAGAAAAATAGAAAAAGGAAAAAAAACAAAACATATTTTTATGGAAAATGATTATGAAATAAAATTATCTCACCGCGTTCATCTATGACAGGCAAGAGGAGAATTACGACAGTCCACCGTCCAATGACGGGCAGGGAAGAACTAAATCTGGCTAAAATTTCTCTTTCTTTAACTCCTGAAAATAATATAAAATTATATTAAACACATGTTAAAATTGTATTCATGATCTAATAAATTAACTTAAACTATCATAATAAGCCAAAACTAGAACTATCACTAAATGTGATTAATACCCCACAAGACAGCTTCGGGGAAATGAGGATGTGTTACTAGTAACAGAATACCTTGTAAAAGAATTGAAATATAGAGTTTATGGTTCTGGGCAGTTAAAGAAGTTGTGGGTTCTGTATGTTGATTTCCTGTCAAGTGTTTTGGGTGGCCATTTTAATGAAGTTTTTTTATTGAATTATTTCTGTAATAAGTCCAGAAAGACAAGGAAAAGGAACAAAGGGCAATAACTCTATAAATACTGAATATGGAGTTAATAGTTCTTGTTGCACTGCACTTCCTCTTATTGTGCTTGACCATTGTATTGAAAGTTGTTTTGAATTTCCAACCAGTACCTTTTAAGTTATGCTCTGGACAAGGAAAAGTAACAAAGGGCAATAACTCTGTAAAATACTGAAGATGGAGTTATGGTTCTTGTGCACTGCACTTTTCTCTCAATGTGCTTGACCATTGTTATTGAAGTTATATTGATTCCAACCATTAGTCTTCAAGTTATGCTCCGGACAAAAAACGCAAATGGAAAAGTAACAAAGGGCAATAACTCTGTAATTAGTCAAGATGGAGTTATGGTTCTTGTGCACTGCACTTCCCTTATTGTGCTTGACCATTGTATGAAAGTTGTTTTGAATTCCAACCAGTAGTTTTCATGTCATGCTCTGGACAAGGAAAAGTAAACAAAGGCAGTAACTCTGTAATAAGTCAAGATGGAGTTATGGTTCTTGAGCATTGCACTTCCTCTCAATGTGCTTGACCATTGTTATGAAGTTATAATGAATTCCAACAATTAGTCTCCAAGTTATAGTCCGGACAAAAGAATGCAATGGAAAAGTAACAAAGGGCCAATAACTCTGTAATTACTTAGATAGATTATGGTTCTTCTGCACTGCACTTCCCCTTATTTGTGTTTGACAATTGTATGAAGTTGTTTGAATTCCAACCAGTAGTTTTTCAAGTTATGCCCCGGACAAGGAAAGTAACAAAGGGCAATTACTCTGTAATAAGTCAAGATAGAGTTATGGTTCTGTGCACTGCACTTTCTCTCAATATGCTTTGACCATTGTATGAAGTTATAATGAATTCCAACCATTAGTCTTCAAAAAAGTTATGGTCCAGACAAATGAAAGCAATGAAAAGTAACAAAGGGGCAATAACTCTGTAATTACTTTTAGATAGAGTTATGGTTCTTGTGCACTGCACTTCCCCTTATTGTGCTTGACAATTGTATGAAGTTGTTTTGAATTCCAACCAGTAGTTTTCAAGTAATGCCCCGGACAAGGAAAAGTAACAAAGGGCAATAACTCTGTAATTAGACAAGATAGAGTTATGGTTCTTGTGCACTGCACTTCCTCTCAATGTGCTTGACCATTGTATGTAGTTATATTGAATTCCAACCATTAGTCTTCAAGTTATGCTCCGGACAAGGAAAATGCAACGGACGTCTGGACCGACCGACCGACCGCCCGACCGACCGACCAACCGACCACCGGGTGACTCCTATATACCCCCCCAAACTTCGTTTTGGGGGGTATAATTACACCAAACTGATAATAAATATTCAACAGTTTTTAATTGAAACAGAAAACACAAATTAAAATGGCACAATAATAATACAAAAGTTACCAAATTATTGAAAAGGTGTGAGGGGGTAGGGGTCAGTGGTATGTATGAGGTGGAAGCATCAAAGGCAAAGCAAAAATACAAAATCAAAAAATCTAAGACTGATTTTTTTTTCTTCAAAGTATTATCTCACTTAATTTTAAAATGAAATAAAAAATTATTTTCATCAATTCCTTTCTGTTTTATTGCTGATCTTTTCAAGATATTACTTGGCTTTATTACACTAATTTATATTAAATATCCACACAATAATTTTTTTTTTTTGATAAAAAAACTTGTTTTACAACAGCATAGGGTTTGGACTTAACTACAAGGATAATAAAGGTGTAATTCAAACATTTACACTGATGTGATCAATATCCTTTAGAACAGTACTATATTTTTACATTTCTTAATAATTTCATCTTTTTAACCGAGATACTTTTCACTGTGTATAACTAATAGAAATACTTTGCAGCTAAAAGAAGAACCAAGATAATGTATTTACCACACAAGCAACAAAAAACTTGCCAAATTCCCATAATTTTTGGACTAATCAGTGTCAAATTTTATAAAGTTACTACTGCATAAAGAAGATAAGAAATTTTGCAGCATAAAGCATGTTTGTTCTTATGTATCCTGCAACTATAGTAACTAGTATAGAGGAATAAACCAGACCCTGTCTCAAAACAAGAATCTCTCCTACAATAACAGACTACACAAGTAAAAATTCATTTCAAATTGGGTACTTATAATACACTGGGAAAACCAAACACTTGATAAAACATTAATAATTTAATTAATTGGAATATTCTATTTTGGGAAGATTTGGGATTAGGCTGCTAGATGTCATTTGTTGACATTATCTTTTCTATACAAAGACTTTTCTGACACATATTGGTCACTTTAGGCCTAAAAATGCAATCACTTTTTAGAGGGGTGTCCTCTCTGCAGACTGTATAACTGCTGGCCGGCAGAAACCAGTATTACCATAAGCATTTCAGTAAAGTAAACTATATAGATAAGATTTTCTGTTTTCTAATTTCTTCAATTTCTGTTTACTCTGTTGTAATTAGTTTTCAAAGGTAAAACCAAGATCCGACAAGAAAAACCAGATGTCCTGCTGGGAAATCTGTCTGATGATCTTTTTTTCTACATTTAACCCAGTTACTTTTAATGGCTTCAAAAAAAAAATGGATGTTTTTTTTTTTGTTTACAAAAAGCTGTAAAATATCTTATATAATTGCTGTTTTTTTCTTCATCACAAAGTTAAGCTTTAGGGATAAATTTAGACATTGTTGTTTATTATTGATAAGATAAAGGCATGATAATGGCAACGATAGTTTTTCTCAAAAGATAAAAAACAAAACTATTGTCATAAGCACAGGCATATCTTTCTGTAAAGCTATATTCTGAAATATATTCATGATGGAATATTTAAAGAATGCATTGTTTTTTTATTAAATTGAATACTAAATAAATAGGTAAGGCTACAAAATAGAAATACATAATGGACAAACAGACTATTCTATGAAGGAAAAATGTAATACATTTATAAGAAAAAACCATAATAAAGTACTATTTTTTAAACAAGCAATTATCCATAGTATTAGCAAAAAGCAAATCCATAAGTCCCTAACCGTAGAAACCCCCAGCAACCTCCTGATGGGCCATTTGGCCATCCATTTTACCCAGTGAATGAATTTGACATGAATGAAAACTTAAAATTTGTGAGTTCAAATTTGTTTATAATCAACAAATGTGTTAATTCCCTGCCTAGTAAGAAATTATTTTATACAACCTTTCATATTATTTACATATTTAAAAAAAGAAAAACATTTTTGTTTTTCATAAAAATTCTTAAAAGTTCAAGGGAGTAAAACTGATAATTTTTGCTAGACGGTTTTGTAAACCTTTGTTTTCAACATATGATGTGGCTATGACCCAGAAAAACTTATATTTAAGTTTGAAGTAAAACACCTTAAGAAATAAAGAACTTATAGTGAAAAAAAGCTGAAAAAATTTTAAATCAGGAAATCTTGAAATTCAGGCTATTTGTTGCCATAGCAACAAGAATTTTTAACATAGGAAGAAAAAGAAAAAGATGTGCATAATCTCCAGACTACCATCTACCCATATTTCAAGTTCAATAAAAATATTTTCAGTACTTTTGAGTTATCACTGGATCCAGGTTTATGTGTTAAATTTGCCATATTTTCAGACTTATTTGTTGCCATAGCAACCAGAATTTTTCAACATAGGAAGAAAAAAAAAGACCAGAATTTTCAGCATAGGAAGAAAAAAAAAAAAGACGTGGCATAATCTCCATACTGCCATCTATCCATATATCAAGCTTTTCATAAAAATATTTTCAGTACTTTTTTAATTTGCGTTATCGCGAAATGGATTCCAGTTTTATGTGTTTCAATTTGTGCATATTTTCAGGCTATTGTTTTTTTGTGCCATAGCAAACCAGTAATTTTCAACATAGGAAGAAAAAAAAAGACGTGCATAAATCTCCATACTATGCCATCTATCCATATATCAAGTTTTTCATTAAAAATATTTTCAGTACTTTTTTGCGTTATCGCGGGATCCAGTTTTGTGGACGGACGGGACTTGACGAGACTGACAGACAGACTGACAGACAGACAGACGGACGGACGGAGGGTAAACCTAAAGTCCCCTCCGGTTTTAAACCGGTAGGGGACAAATAAGAAAAAACCATAATAAGGTATCAAACTTTTAAAATTAAAGCACACTTTTCCCCTTACCTTGTACTTTAACATAATACATGTAAAACTGTTCCCATGGAAAATATATGACTGAAGAAAGGTAAATCCCTGTTGGGAGGAAATCCTTTGAGGCTATGTCCCTGGCTAAAAGCATTGTGCATTAAAATAAGATTTTTTCTCTCTTTATTCTATTGTTATTGTTAGGTCCACTGTTGATTTCATATATTATTTAAAGTTTAATTTTTCTCTGCTTTATTCTATACTTAAAGTAGGTGAAAACTGTTTGAACAGTGTAAAAATATAATTATGCTCAATAAAATGTAACAAGTTAAAACATGAAATATGATAAAAAGATATAATAAATCATTAAATACCAGTGGAAAAAATAAGGAAAAATAAAACTACAAAGAAAGCGTTTTAATTAATGCCTCTATTCATGAAATCTCACCAATAATGTCCTGTGTTGCTGCAAGGAAGAAAGTTCACATGTTCAATTAAAAATGTTTTGTAAATAAATAATGACGTTAATCAATTAAAACATCAAAAGTATGAACTAAATTAACTCCATTATACTATGTCAGGTATGAACACTGACTCTAGTGCTGAAACTTTGGCAAATTGCTGCCAAACTTTAACTACCAATATAAAGTCAGTTAGTGTAAGGGTTTTTTTTTGATATTAAACACTGCATAGAAATGTAAACAAAAAACCCCCAAAAGGCATTACATTTAGCTTATTTTTGAAGCACCTTATGCAGGCTTTGCCTTTATCACAATACTCTACAACACCTCTCCAATATACTACTTATTTCACCAACTCAATTTTATGCTTAGACAGAAATAAAACATACAATCCTAATTAAATATTCATTCTTAAAACAATTTAAAAAGAATAATTATGTTTATACTTCTTTCACATTCCAATTATTATACATAAGGGACAAACCTTGATGCCAGATGGATAGTGCACTTGACAATTCTCAGTGATCAAGAGCCTCGGCATGGCCAAATTATGCTAAAATCACAAAGGGGAATAACTAACTGAAACTATGTGCTAGATTTGTAGGCCTTAGTCAATATTGACCTATAATTATGACCCTAACGTAAATTCTTCAGTAGTTAGAAATTTGAAAATCCCCAATATTCCTTTTTTTCATAATCAAGATATAAAAGCTTAATTTGTACCTTAAGGTACACAACAATTATATATAAACATGTAAAAGTACTTTAACAAATCAGGTGATTAGTGTAAAATTATCAAACAAATAGATTACCTTGGAAACACACTTTCATAACCTGTGTTCACTTATCATTCTCTTATCAGGAAAATTATACAAACTACTAGAAGATAATATAGAAAACTCAAGATAGAACTGTACACTTTTCTTTGTACAAGCTTCCTAATATTCAGCAGGAGAAGCAAGAAAACCGAGATCAAGAAAAATAAACACAATAATAATGAAATGTTAAAAGTTTGAATTTGCAATGATCCCTCCTACACTTAGTTTACAGACCTCAGAAAATAAACATCAACAAAAAACATGAACATATGGTAGTATGACGTATATCAGTGTATTTCTATGAGCTGTATGACGGCACAAGTCTTCAAAACAATCATTATGGTGTATATATTGAACATTCTTTAAATGATTGCCGCTATATGTCAGACAAATATTCATGATGTCATTGCTAATTGTCCGCTGTTTCTGTAATACATATGCTATAAGCTTATGAGGTATATCTGCTAAAGGGAATGTCTTCTTCTAGGGTATGTCAGCTACTGGGTACTTCTGGTACTTGGTATATCTGCTACTCGGTATATCTGCTACTCGGTATGTCTGCTACTGCTGGGTATATCTGCTATTAGAGACTTATATACTGGCTTTTTCTACTACTGAGTATATCTGCAATGTTACTGGGTACTTCTGCTACTTAGTATGTCTGCAACAGGATTTTTCGCTTTACTGGGTTATTTCTTGCTAAATTATAACTTGGGTAACTTCTGTTCTTTAGTTGTGTCTATCC
This sequence comes from Ruditapes philippinarum, assembly GCF_026571515.1. Classification (NCBI taxonomy): domain Eukaryota; kingdom Metazoa; phylum Mollusca; class Bivalvia; order Venerida; family Veneridae; genus Ruditapes; species Ruditapes philippinarum. The sequence continues at coordinate 8,390 of NW_026863565.1, forward strand.
AAAGATTCAGTTACTTAATTGCATGACTGGGTAATTGATAAATTTTAACTACTGGAAATTGAATTGGGTTCTAAATTTTATTCTGTATGAGTTTTGTCTGCTACTAGGGAATATGTTCTTAGTGGTTACACCTTATACTAGAATTTTTGCTAAAAAAGAATATTTGTCTCTATCCAAAGTGCTCTTCTTATAATCTAAGTAAAACCTCCCAGTATTTCCAAATAGGTTTTAAACAACAAGTTCTTGAATTTATCTAACACAACCACCCAAAATCAGGAGTGCTAAACAAAAACTCAAAAGAAAAGGAACACAACATAATGTTGGTTATTAATCTTTCAAACCAGAAAAGGGGAATTACCTAAATATGCTGCAAAGGAACTTCAAAATGGATTCAAAGATCAAACAAACACCTTGTCATTCAAATAATGACCTTCACATTATAGTGGAACAGTATTCAATGTTAGTCATGACAATTTGACATCTAAAGCAGATTTTTGCAAGATAATATTGCAGTAAATCTCAACTTGAATACATAAAGTTGGTTTACATTCAAGTCTAAATCAAAGTACCAGATTTAATGACGAAAAAGAAGCAAAGAGAATCAGGTGAGAATATAAGTAGCAAAATTACTTTGTATACAGTATGTATGAAGTCGATAAATTTCCATTTTCCCCTATATTCATATCTTGATATACAAAACTCATGCAAGTCATCATTAACAAATTATAATTAAAAACTCTTAGTCTCAAATGTCTGTAGACTTTCAGGAACTAACCTTTTAAACTTAACAAAATTCTGAATTCAAAGTGTAAAAAATCTTACCCAAATATCCCTTAAATATCCGTAAGAATCCAGTATATTCTGTTTAAACAATTCCAATATACCTCACAAGAAAATGTTACATAACTATCGATGACTAAAGCATATATACTACTTCTATCATCAAAGAGATACAACACTTATGTGTACCAACAAACTAGTCATAATGAAACAAATTAATGATGTTTTCTTTACCATCTTTTGATGCCAGCACTTATACTCACTACTGTTAACATAGTAACATTTGTGGTGATTTTATTTTGTTAACTTCTATCAAGTCAGCATTTTATGTAAATACTGTAAAGTATTTAATTTAGATAATCACACCATTATTCAATAGACTGGTAGCAGGAATTATAGTGACTCATTTATACCACAGTCTAACCTAATGCCTTGTACTGATTGAAGCACAATTTTATTATTAGTAAAGAAATAATATATCCCAAACAGTGATTTTTTATAGCTAAATCAAATCACTGTTTGGAGTTCGAATGTAAGGAATTTATTGCAAAGGCATAGCCAGAGTGATATAATGATGTGCATCTGAATGACATCCATACCCAGGGCCTTTTTACCTTCTATAACAGGGGCCGGTATAGGGCTGCTTCCCCAAAGAAAATTTCTTTAAAATCATGCAGTTTTCCCCAAAAATTGAATTTACATTAAGTTTTTTCTTCCCCTTTTGCAAATATACCATGTAATTTTTCCCCAAAATTAAGGGCTGGGCTGCTTCCCCAAACTGTGAAAAAAAGCCCTGATACCTGATATTAAGCTAAATTACGCCCAAATTGTTTCATCACTTATTTTCAGAACGTCACATTTTTAATGGTTACTTCACATGTCTAAATATAGAATGTCAACAGTGATTTTATTGCATAATAACACACACTTTCGGTCATCTATGTTCAATAGAGAAAAATGCAAATCATATTAAAATTTGATATAATATACCCTTAAACTCACAATGAGGAACAAGCATATTCAGATAGCTCTGATCTAACTTAGTGACAGCCTGCAATACAACATTATAAAATAATTCACTAGAACTTTACAACATACAGCATCTTTTGTGAGGGCTGACAAGAAACCTATTCTCACTAGTGTAAAAGTCAATACAAATTATTCTTAAGACTACTTCTTAGTTACTAACCACTGTTCGTCTATTAGTGTAAAAGTCATTTCAAATTATTCTTAGTTTATTTCTCAGTTAGTAACCACTGTTTTCCCGTTAGTAGTTCAAGCCTTTGTCTATTTAGTGCCAACTATTATGAAGAAAATTAACAACATTACACCTGACTTTTTTCTGCTTAATTACACCTATATTAAACCTAAGTAATTAATTAGTTAAATCTATACATAAACAGCATGGCCTCTTGTATAAATTCATGCTCACATAAACAAAGCTAATATCTCAATATTTACTCCTCAAAATTTGTTTAATTGACTCAATTGCCTGGCTTTGAAGTGAGAGCTGCCCATTAAAAATTTGAGGGATACAACAAAATGCTTAAATGAAACAGGTAACAGTCTAGTCAGTTTACAAATGTGATGGCTATGTACTGACGATGCACACAACTGCCGTAACTAAAAAACCTTTCATACAAGATAATTCTAAAAATACAATTATTACCTTTAAAAAATTTACTTAGCAGTCATTCTCAGTATGTCGTATTAACTTACTTTCTCCAGAACACTTTCATTGTTTATAAAGAACTATTTTTCAAAGCTTTTGTAAAGTGAAGATTTCCTTTAGTATGCACAAAATGTTCTTTCTGCATTATTGTTACCATATATCCCCACGATATAGCTATTTTGGTATAACAAACAAAATTCAATACTCATTGAAATTACAACAATGTCACGGTAAACATTCTCCAATACTATTGCATTCCTATTTTCGTATAAAACACAGGTGTCTTAGGGCAAAGCTTTTTCAAAATCTTAAAATAGCCGAGAAGAAACAAATTAAAGTTACAGGAAAGGCTCGACTGCTGACAGAGTGTAAAGGTATGCCCTCGAACATTCCTGTATGAAATCAAATCATTGTACCAATTAAAATAACTTCATGATCACTACTTGATGCTACTCACGACTTTTTAAAAACTTCGTCTCCGAAATAAGAAAATTCAAACTTACAAGATTGGCAAAAAATCAAAACAATTCAATAGAACATGCATTTTGTTTAGTTTAATTGCATGTTGTTGGTTTTTTAATTACCAAACTGTATATCTTTTAGGATCTGAAATGCACCTGCAGCGAAAAATGTCTGCCCCCACTCGCTTCTTGCAAATTTTAAGTCTATCTTGAAACCTACTTGATGATCCATATTTGAAAATTATCACAACACAAAGTAACATGTGCTTAAAGTTAAATTGAAACTAAAGTGTAAACAGTTTCTTTTTTGAGACAAAGATCTCTAATGGCTTAATAAAAAGTAGAGATGCACAAATGATCATTAGACTTGATTTTGACTTGACTTGACTTAGATAAATTGTCAACAAAAAATTCACATCATCAGAGGATCAAACCAGCGACTCTTGGATTACTAATACAATTCTCTCCCTATTGAGCAACACAGACAAACTGTAAACTGCATAGATAGTTTAGTTTCGATCATTTCTCGCTTTCTATAAACTGCATAGATAACCAGTATATATATATACTTTAGTTATTAAAAAATTCATAGCTTATTCAGTTTCTATAAACTGCAAAAATTACTTAGATCTATAAACTGCACTGATCATTAAGTGACTATAAACTAAATACAGTTTTTTAGTTAGACAATTAAGTGACTATAAACTTTAAAGTTCATTTAGTTTCTATAAACTGCATTGACAATTTAGTAAGTTTCTATAAACTTTATAGATGATTTACTTTCTATAAACTGCTCTGATCATTTAGTTTCTATAAACTGCATTGAAAAATAAGTTTCTATAAAATGCAAAGATAATTTTAGTATCTATAAACGTTAAAGTTAATTCAGGTCCTATAAACTTTATAGATTATTCAGTTTCTATAAATTGCATTTACAATTTAGTCTCTATAAACTTTATAGATGATTTAGTTTCTATAAACTGCACTGATCATTTATTTCGTATTTACTGCATTGAAAAATTAGTTTCTATAAACTGCAAAGATAATTTTAGTTTCTATAAACTGCATGAAATCATTGCTCAATTACATGTATAACAATTTACCCTGATTCAGAACTGATAAAATTATCTCCTCTATTATAGTATTAAATGTATAATAATATAATAATATTTGTATTAAATGGTTATCTCCCCATTCTCAGACAGAGATGTTTTTTTTAAAGAAGTATATGTTACATTTCAACTTCAGTGCAGCATGCAGATTTTCACATCAAGTTACTAGATTAATGGAATATAAATCAATTCCCTTCTGACTTTCAGCATAAACAACTTAATTTTCAAGATAGTTCCTCTTCACATGCAACATGTTCCAGAGAGTATCAGCTACGTGTCCAAAAACAAGTTCGCAAAAATGTATGATAAAATCTATCTCAAATGTAGCAAAAAAAATATTCTTGTAATAAGGAAAAAAACTTTAAACATCCGATCTTATTCATAACCTTGTCTGGTCCAATCAGTTAAAAGTAAAAAAATCAATAGTTTGCTTAAAATCTTGTGATAACTTTTAACACACACACCTTGCAAAACTGAGAGATTCATTAATTTACATAGCTTAAAATTTTTTTTTCACAAAAAATGAAAAATTAAAATTCTTGTCATATTGTAAAAATTCATTTGAGTCCAATGCAGTATGTGTTTAAAATTCAACTTTTTCATTAATCAAATCAAATGTCAGAATCTATTATTGGTCTGACTATTGGTCCATTTCTGATGAATGAACAATCAGATTCTTGACCTTCAAGATAGTTCTAGTACTAGAAACTTAAGTCTTCAAATGGTGTACCAAAACGAAACTTAATTTCAAGAAACCGAAGTCTTCTAAAGCTCAAACCAATATTTACTCTTCAAAGTTTTGATAAATGAAAGAACCCTAACACTTGGACCAAGAAATTTAAGTCTTTATGTCAAGAAAGCTTGCACCAAGAGATAATATTTTCAGAGTTTGATAAAAAACTTTACTCTTCAAAACATGAGCCAAGAAACTATAGACACTTAATGCATCAAAGCTTAGACCAAAAAACAGTGTCTAAAGCTTTGACCAAAACACTTAAGGCTTAAAAGCTCACACTAAGATTCTGCATAGCTAAAAAACAAAAACTAATTATTTGCAAGAAAAAAAATCACACACAATAAAAATGGTTTTATTATTATCTTACAGATTTTTATATTTGATAATACATGGGTTCTTACCTGTTCCAGTATCTTGTTAAACACAGTACTTTTCTGTCTAATCCTCAACAAATGTTCGTTGTAACCCCTTAGTGCTGAAAGCGTCCCTTCTGCAAATAGATGTACAAGACCAACTTAAAACCATCAATAATCCAATATTACAAAAGAAAATAAACTGCTCTTATCAACACAGTTGATAAAATGTTTTCAACACTTGACTCTAAATATAAATCCTTGAAAATAAGCAGAAGGGGTTTACAGCTGCACCTTTGTGTCTATGACAGAAATGTATATTCCAGACACTTCAGGGGTTTTGTTCGAAAAAGTGTAAGGCTTATAATTATGTTTGAGGTATTGTACACAGCACGAAATCCTCTATACTTCTGATGGGTGCTCTAGATCATTCAAGTTTTCTTATCTTCCCTCAGAGATATAACATACAGGTATATAGACTCAGTATCAGGCAGTGTGCACAATTTCTATGCTATATAGCTACACATAGACTGGCTCATGACCTTATTTTTTTTTATTTATTTTTTTTATTATTTTCATTCTCAACTTGTAAAAAAAAAACTGAAAGCTTATTAACAGAAAAAAAACGCATGCCAATTATTTTAATTTTTCATGGAATTGTCAATACTAGGTTAATTTACTTATTTATCAGTATCATAATCAAATTAAAGTATACATGTATTACTACATTTAAATAAATGATAAACAAACTGCTTAATTCTATGCATAATTATCTGCCATAGCATTTAAGTTAAAAAGTGTGGAACATTCTAAATTACTGGTCCTAAGCACAATTGACAATAGGCAATTTGTGTTCCAATGCGTATCTTTTCAGTATTGTTTCAAATCAACACTACCTTTACATATTTCATTATGTATTTTCAATTTTCTTTGTCAATGATGATATAAGAGGATTGGCTAGTGGATTACATTTGAATAGGGTAGTTTGGGGCCGGGTGCAAATTTTAGTGACAGAGGTAAATTGTGTGAGTTGATATGCAGTAAGCATATGTGTATTGTTTATACATAGGAGTAATGTGTGACATGTCAGCATATGTGTTAGACATTTTCATTTAGTTTTTGGTTATGACTTGGCCTTAATTTCAATTCACAACCTTCTTTATTTTGGGTCACTGTTGTAAAGGTATATTAGAAGTGGTGTAGGGTTTGTGAGAATCATCACAGAGGAAGGAGCCAGTTTATACTGGAACCCAGTTCATACTGAGAGCCAGTTCATACTGAGAACAAGTTCATACTGAGAGGCAGTTCACACTGAGAGCCATTTCATACTGAGAGTCATTTCATACTGGTAGACAGTTCATACTGGGAGCCAGTTCACACTGAGAGCCATTTTGTACTGGGAGTGAGTTCATACTGGGAGCCAGTTCATATTTGGAGCAAATTTATATTGGGAGCCAGTTCATACTGGTGATAGGTAACAGAGTTCATTGAGTTTATACAGGTGAATAACCTTAAATAAGCTAAATATTTTCATCTGACATATTCTACATGATTTATTACATTATAATTTTGCTGAAACAACAAATTCTACTTTATCATCTCAGATACAGATTTAATAAGCTTTTGCAAACTTTCATTTCTCAATCTTTCATAATATTCATAGAATGTCAAATGTTTAGAATAAATTATCTTTTAACTGGGAAACTCATCTTTTTTGTAGGTACATAATCATTAGTATCCAAGGTAACTATTTTTGTTGAAAAGGCTTGGAAGTTACTTTCCAGTTGAAGATACAAAATTTCAAAATTCTGAATTTTCAATGGGTGATTCAAATTGAAAGATGACTGGTTAGTTAAAATGTTGTAATTATATGACTTCTCTGCCTACAAGGTATTTTCTGTTTTCTTGTTTGTTTTAGTCTAATGTCTAGGTAGTTAACAGATGTATTATGACAGAAGACTTCAGGGGTCTGTGTGATTGAGGACCTATTAAAGTGTAAGGGTATAGGACATACCAGAGTATTAGTAGAGAATAAATTCTAACTAGTTCTTTGTCTCTGTCCAACATAGGCCAATCCTTGGTGCACCATTTATAAAATAACCCTGCCCCATCCCCCTTAGGGAGTGTAGGGGGAATAAGCCAGGTTTTTGCCAAGCACAGCATATAAGATAACCTGATTTTCCGAGTAAGAAATAACAAAGGAATAAGCCTAACTAGCAAACACAAGAACATGTTGATATAATTTTGTTGCTATCACATTTACCTGTGATTTACTAGGTCTCCAAGTCAGAATTTTCACTATAAAAAGAGCCAGGGTTACAAATGACTGTTGCATAAAGCTCATCTTTAAGATCTTCATCTCCCTTTAAACTGTCATATTTCTGTTTGTTTTTTTTATACTAAACTAGCTTTAATCTGCAAACTCTATGTTTCTCAGCATAAGAAAATATAAAACCATATAACATTTGAATTTGAATATTATTATTTGATAACAAATTATCATTATTTACATACTGAACAATAAACTGGGCATGACATATTGATTAAATCCAGCTAAATGCAAAACTTAGAAATGTTGAGAAATTTATTAACATTTTTTGTTGGAATTTTCAAAAATGTGCATCTAAAAACAATTATTACTTTGTTTGAAGCATTCTGTGTAGTCTTGCTTTATATTATTTAAGAGTCAAACATAGATTATATCATGTAGAGTCAACCAAACACAGATCTTTTTTGTTTTGAGCGTTATATTTAGGAAATCACAAGTCAATTGGTCATTTGAAACATGTGGAGATTTAACAGTTTATGTAATATCTGATACCTTATTGCAGGATAGAGCATTAACAGTTAATTAAGTTAACATATTTATTCCATACAAGTTTCATTTACATCAGTTTCTAAACTAGTACCTCCCTGCTTATTTAGAAATAATTAAACAGCAATAGATTTAATTAACTCTCAGTTGTTTGAATACATTTCATTAATGCTTGATAATGAAACAATTTCTTGCAACTTGTTTTAATCACATTTGATTATGTTTTATGGAAGTTATAAGCAATATTATACATGATATAAATATCTTCCTTCCTTTCTTATGTGTCAGTGGACCTTCAAACAAGAATACTGTCCTCCTGAGCAGGCACTCTTTTATCCAGCTGCTAAAATTTAGAAGTGCTGAGCTGCTTAATTAACTTCACATTATCCTGTCACTGTCAAAACAACTTGCTCAATGCTGAAAGTTCTTCAATTTCCAATAGTTCTGCTTTAACTGTTATATATTTGTTTTTGCAATGGAAATGCTTTCTGTTTATGATGTATTTAAGTGGGGAGTAAAAATAGATTGATTCAGATCTCCAACAATCATATAGTTTGACCAGTTAAGTACACAAAGATAACATTACAATGTAAATGGACAAAGCTGAAGGCTGAGATCCACTGGTGATATCTGTGGTGATATCTGTGGAGATGTGGTCATGACCAGAGTAGGGATCAAACCCTCAATCCAAACCTTGAGAGGTACCGGTAGGCACCAAATTCACTATGCCACTACTTCCCTTTAACTTCAAGTTTGCATGAAGAAATTGTCTCTGTAGGGTATTGATTCTAGTTACTTGGAATACACATAGCTTGTTCTTTCAAGTTATTAATGTCAAAAAAACTTTCTCGTTTATCTAGTTTGAAAGTACAGACATAAATGATGTTCAAAGATTACAGAAAAATATACTTAAATCTTTTTTAAATTAAGGTGTATCCTTCAGAGAAAATAGATGAATTACATAGGTAATGTAAAGTTATATAAAATGCTCCACTTCTCTATTCACACTTATAACCAAAAAAACACACTATCTGCCTCACAGCTAATTCTCTAACTTTATATTTAGAAGCAAATTGGAAATAATTGCTTAAAAAATAGAAAACTAGACAATCAGCCAAAAAACTTGTCCAAATTATAGAACACTTGTAATGAGGGTGCAATAAAAACGTGAAATATTCTGCCACAAAACAAAGAACTACTTCTCTATAATAAATTCTAAAGAGGTTGTTTATGTACTTTTAATTCATTATCTGTACCCCCATTAACTTGAAATGAATTTGCTCTGCTTTGAATTAAGACCTGACCATTGTTAGTTTTAGGGAGTTCAGTATAGAACCTTGTCACAATGATTTGAAGTGACTGACCTGGTTCTAACACTGGTAGCATTATCATTACCACTGCTTGTGTTCAAAAAGTCAACATTTTGTAATTATAAAGCACTTTAACCCATTACGATATACACGCCTTTTAACGCCTTTTTCACCCCCCCCCCCCTTTTGTTGTCTCAAATGGTGAAAAAATGCCTTATTTAGGCTCCCAACACTTGTTTTTGTTTGAGAAATGTTGTTAAAAAAAGTGACCTCTTTTTCGGCGCGGCCCCCCAAGCAAAAGATACATCAGGGGGTTGCCAGAAGGGGAATGTGTCCCCTTCTGTTTGGGGGGTTTGAAGGGGGGGCGGAGTCCCCCTCATCGCCAAGAAAATTTTGGACTTGTGAGAGGCTATAAATGACCCCAGATTGATCATAAGGTAACGTGTAACCAACGCTGAAAAGCATTTGACTCTATCTCAATCCATTGAGAAGTTGCAGCACTTTGAAATCAATTTTGATGGAAAAAATCAACACAAACTAGTGATTTTTGGCAATTTTGAGATGTCCCCTCGTTGCCATGGTAACAGAAAATTTAAGCCTGAGCATGTTGTTGCAAGGGCAATGGTCCAGTCAACATTTGTGCCAAGTTTGATTAGTGTTGAAGTAGTTTTTATAGTATTATAGCAATTTGAACTTGTAACGGGAGACTTTTCAATGAAAACAGCCATTTTTCACAAAATGCTCATGAAGTAATGGGTTAAGTAACAAGATCTGTAAAAACAATATGGCATGTGAGTTGATTATTTTCTGCATTTTTTCAAAAAGATAATAATATATATATCTTTTTTTTTATTTAATTTAGATTTTTAGTCACTGCTAGGGGTACAGATTATTTAATTTATTTTTGATCTACTACAAATATGTTTGTTTCCATGTCATTAACCTGTAATACTATAATAATTTTGGCCTGAAGCTTCCTTTCAACAGTGCCAATAAAATGTGTGCAGTTATGTACTTGTTCTGGAAAGGTAACATGCATAACAAATGGGTGTCCAATGGCCGAAGACATTTTAATCAAACAAATCTGCAGAGAATAAATGCTACTCCTAGCTCAGTAATACAAAGAGCATAATAAGGAAAGGAAAGTGGACATCTTGTTATGATCATTATATTTTACTTTTCTTACACTAATTCTGTAAAAATTTTATATTGAATATCCAATTAATAATTTCAACGAAAATGTTTTATCAATGACACCCATCACACCAGAGTAGACAGTCTTTATGGGAAACAGATTGCAAGTCTTCTAATTGTAAGCCAACAAATGTTTTAAGGTAGCTCGCTACTTTCCGACCGAAATTTGACAATATCTCAGATCTTGATGATTTCTAGTATACAGACATGTAGATATGTAAGCTTTACTTCTGCAGCATTATTTTATAAATAAACAGCGATACTATGACGTCAAAGCGCCCTCTATCGGTGGCGGCGAAATTGCGTCTTTTTTTTATCAATAAACATGTCTGTTTATTATCAATTTTCATCCGATTTCCTTCATTTTAATTTTATAATGTTCAGTAAATGTATGTCTTTGTAATGATGTCTTTCTTGAACATTTGCTTAATACTCTGCGATTCTGTGTTATTTTCCCTCTCGTTCTGACGTCCATATTTGATGCAAATATCGCGCGATATCGCAATAAAGATTGTGAAATAATAAAAAATCAACACGGTGAATTTTGCTTTAATTTTTTTAGCATGTAGTGAAGTCATAAAAGAAAATATTTATGCAATAAAAATATAGGGTCAACGCGTAAGATATTTTGCTATTACTATTTGAATATAAAATAAAGGGTGAGTAAAACGTAATGATTTTGGTGACGTCAAATATTTTTCTCAAGGAAATTTTCACGACTTTTTCGATAAATAACATACTGACAGGAATAAAAATGTGTGAAAACCATCAACAACAATAGTTTGTAGACATGTTCCGTAAAAATGTTCTTTTTAAAAGTCCTGGCAGATGCCTGCATTTCGATGAATATCTTCAATTATATACATGTACAACAAATCAGGGTATAACTGTCTGCAAAAGTTGGTATCAATCGCTGAAAAACTGCAACGAATGGATATAAATACCTCGAGGACTGAAAGACAATTCAGAATATTGAAAGATATAATTAAAGGGCCACCTAAGTGGAAATTATAAAAACATAAATTTTGCAAAGAATGTCAGAAAAAAAGAATGAAAAGGCTGATGCAGTCGCAATGTCATCATGTTATGTATATCTCGGTACAACATAAACTTCCATGTTATCATATGTAACAATTTTGAATTGTATATATCAGTTAGTAGGAACAGAGACATAGATAACATCTATGTCTGTGGTAGGAAAATAAATCAAATTTACGTTTCAAAAATATATGATCAACTGGAAGTAGCAACGATTTGTACGTAAGCCATGATTCACTGGTAGTCTTAATTATATTATAAAATCTAGCAGACATTTAATTCAAAAAATTTTCTACACGTATATAAAATTTATTTATTAACAGCCATCAGATATTTTATTTCTCTCGCAGCTAAATACCCTGCACTAAGCGTGAGACTCACATTTAAAGCAGGAATCACGCTCTCATGCTATGGCTTTAATTTCTCACGTATTTCACATAATTACAGATATTCTTATTTATTTTTAAACTAGCTGACTCGCGGTATGCGTTTACTAGCGCATCTTTGAGGCGACCTGAAGCCGCGATCATTTCTCGATTAAAGGCGAAATTTTCCGTTGAATTTATTTTGTATGTTCAGAAGCGGAGAATTTTGCATATTAAATACAGATTCCCTTGTATTGAAGACCATGTAGGATCCTCAATTTTTGAGAATATGGTTGTGGGAGAAGCTCGTTTTTTGTCTGCACATAATGCAGTGCTATGTAGAGCCTATGAAAATAATGAACTATGCATTTTATGTTTTATATTTTCTTATTTTTATTTGTTTGGGTCGTCAGACCAAACAAATAATGGTAGCGAAATTTCAGACTCTAATGCTGTTAATTGCAAATGCCGAAAGTAGTCCGCTTTTTTGAAGCGGTTACTTCCCTTTATATGTTACACTAAGGCCGAAAAATTCAGGGGAGATCACTGCGTAAATATGGTCACATGACAGGCGCGTTAATTTTCAAGCAAAATAATTCCCGAATGGTCGAAGATTTCTAATATTGTTTTATTCTTTATAGATATACATGCTTATAGTAAGCGTAATGATTATTTACACAACTGTTAAACAACAGTTAGCGTCGTTACAAACCCTAATTTAGAATAACATGCTTTTCTTCAGGCCGTATCATATAAATTCACCGTGGCCGAGGGGTTTGCGCGCTCGCTTAGGAAGCGAGAGGTCTTAAGTTCAAATCCCAGTTCAAGCAACTCATTTTTTTCATATTGTTTAAGTCAAATAAACATTGGATTGAATAACAGTGTTGCAATTAGTCTTATAGCCAATCTGCTATAATTAAAACGCTGGAAAGCATTATACTATTAGCACTATACAAAAACAAATTGTTTTATAATCTCACAACCCTCACCTTTCTGACATTCTTAGACCCTAACAAATTCAGCGCCTTCTGTGCTTTGATTTAATATTGGGTTTAACGCTGCTTTCAACAGTATTTCAATTAAAGCGGAGGGAATTTAACGGTACCAGTGTTTCTCACAGTATCAACTTCTCTTTGGAAATGAATGACAGGAGTCCGAGGTGGACCTTGAAACATTTCATAGACAGTAAACAAGTCTAAAACATAATCTATTAGTACAATAAGCAATCCTGTCTCGAATCCATGCCTTCCGAATTCAGCGTAAGACCACTTTACCGATTACAACGTGGCAACAACAAAAGAATATTCAAAGTAAAAAAAACCTGATTATGATCTCCGTTAATAAGGGAGAAGTCCATTTTATTGCTAACATCATAAACACGTGTTGTTGGTGTGTGTTTGAGGTTGTTTTTTTTTCTTGTTAATTTTTATTTTTGTTTTAAAGCAAACTGTATTGTGTTAAAAAATGAACAAGATAACGTCAACATAATACATTATTCGTATTCAGTGGTAACAAAAGTTGCAACAAGTTAGTTAATAATTATATTTTGGTATTTAACTAAAAATATACAGTATAACCTCTACAGAGAAATGCCCTTTGTTGCCTAGAGTGGTTGCTCTACAGAGGTAAAATGTAGTGGAACTCTTTAGAAATAAATAATACTTTGAGGGCCGCTATGTTATACTGTACAGTAATGAAAAAAACGGTAATGAATCCGAGTTGAGTAATGGTTATATTGGGTGTACATTCGAGTCTGCAGTTGCGAATATGCATATATATTTTTTTTTATTCAGTATGATTTTGCTTCAAAATAGTTTATAGTTTGTCACATAAGTGCTCATTTTCTAATTATCATGACATTTTAATTAGATTATAATTATATAATCTATGTATTGCACAGACTTAGAAATGGTAAGGCAAAAATAAAAACAAATAAAGGTTTTTGTTTTCTTGTACAGTTTGTTTTTAAATATTCTTAAAGGGAAATGAGGTTGAAAACTAAACACATAACATTTGAATTTCTTACATAAATGAGCTGGGCACTTTAAACAGAAATATATGCGAAGATAGTTAAGAAAATATACTTTGAAATAAATTGAAAATCGTATTTTTATGTTTTTGTTAGCCCGATTGGGTGAAAAGCGTTTAAACACTTTTCATTTTGAATAATTATTCTGGAAAAACGAAGTGCGCGAATGCTCTGAAATTTTGCACAAAGATTCGTGGTGTAAACCTACATCAAATGGTACATTTATCTGGAAAAAATATTTTCAGTTCCATCATGTCAAAATACCTCAGTCCCTTTAACATATTTGAATATTATTTCTGAATTTTATTTATCACTTATTTCGGCACATTTGTATGCATATCTATTTGAATTGTATTTTTACGATGTGTTTTGACACCGAGGCTCGTCTGCCTTTATGTGATTTTATGAAAGTGTTTAAAGACTGAATGTAACGTAAAATAAATATTCTACGGGTAAGCGACCTTATATTTTACTACATTCATACAGCAATATGTGAATCTTATTTTTTTGCGCTGAAACTAGTTAATTCATATAATAATATAACACTTTAACAACATCACATTATAAAATTAGAATTAAAAGATGTATGAGACTGTGTCCTGCAAATTAAAAAAGTATTTAAAAAGGGATTGTCGGATTAAACATTGTAAATGTGCTCATCTAGCGCATGCTTTCAATGAGAAAATAATCAACAATTTAAAAAATATACATTTCATCAAGTCCCTGTGTTGTTTATACTTACAATCGTAATGTTTGACGTAAGAAAATTGTTATTTGGTATTATTCTTTGAACTCCAACAACTATTAACGTCACCAAAATCATAACGTTTCACTCACCCTTATTTTATTTTAAAACAGTAATAGCAAAATATCTTACGCGTTGACCCTATATATTTTTATTGCATAAATATTTTCCGTCACTATCTCACTACACGCTCGAAATTATAGCAAAATTCACCGTGTTGAATTTTTTTTATTACACAATCTTTAATGCGATATCGCGCGATTTTGCATCAAATATGGACGTCAGAAAGTAGAGAAAAATGACGTAAAATCGCAGACTATTAAGTAAATGTTAAAGAAAGACATCATTACGAAGACATACATTTACTGAACATTATGATATTAAAATGAAGGAAATCGGATGAAAATTGATAAGAACAGACCGGTTTATTGATAAAAAAGACGCAATTTCACCGCCACCGATAGAGGGCGCTTTGACGTCATAGTAACGCTGTTTATTTATAAAATAATACTGCAGAAGTAAAGCTTACATATCTACATGTCTGTATACCAGAAATCATCAAGATCTGAGATATTGTCAAATTTCGGTCGGAAAGTAGCGAGCTACCTTAAATAAAAAGTAAGTGGTAGGTCCATGGTATGAGATTTAAACATGATGATAACTTTATTATACTCATCTGAACTCTGAACCATGATATATCAATCAACAATGTGAGGGCCCTGTTTGTTTCACAGTGTGACCTTTTAATAATTCATGCAACAGGAACAGGTAAAACTTCTATTATAAACAAATAACAGATCCCCAGGTGTTTTAAATACCATTTAATACATAATAATCACTGCTCAGACCTGAAAAAGATCTAAAAAAAAACACTAGGGAAGAACTGATGATGGAAATCAATTAGAAAAGAACTATTCATAGGTTTATAGACAGGTGAATTTCCTTGATCAAATCTTGATAAAACTGCCTCAGGCTGAATAAAACTGCAGTTAAAAGAAAAGGTATACTTCAGACAGGCAACAGTTTAATCTCACTTTAGAAAACTTTACTGGTAAATGTATAGATATAACATGAGAAAATGGCAACAGCAAACTAGTTAATAGAAAATAATGCAAACTCTACTTTTATAGCACATTAAGGTTAATAGTTTATACCTTTTTATGTTATGTTTTGAAAAAGTTATTATCACAAAATTTAAGCATTTGAAAAAATGTTGAACTCAAAGTCTGCTCGTGACTTAATCTATATATACCTATGTAACCAGTGCAAATGAAGACAAGCCGGCACATCAGTGCTGTCTGATCATGGTCTGCAGTGTTCAATATTCAGTCAGAACTTATTTTGAAATTTAACTTAAAAATGATTAAATGAAAAATAAAGTTCATTTAAGATATTTAGCATGGTAAGGATTACTGTTCATTTTGATATGTTTAGTCATTTAAAACTTCATGCATGAAATACTTCTAAATATAGCAGTTTGAAAGCTGTCAAAATATCATGTTACTTCTATATTACCGTACAAATCTTATCAAATAATCAAAACACATCTGTAGTAGCAAACATGTTAAACTGGTAAAAAAAAGGGAAACTTTTATTGGGTCTTTTACTTTGGATTTCTGGCACTCTTTGAAGTACAGGATAGGTATAACAAAATAACAGTGCTAAAGGAGAAATGTGTGTACAAAATGTTTCAGACTGTGATAACCTACTGGGGGTGTGAGGGAAGGAAGCCACAAACTAATTTAATCATAACTTGCATCCAACAAATGTGATAAAAATATAAGTGGTATTTTTTCTTTTTAAATGTAAAATTATGTATGTACAGTAAAAATGTATATGCAATTCAGTCACACAATTAGATTCAAAATATTAATTTACCATGAATATTTAAACATTATAGAAACTTTCACCCAGCAGGCACTCGTCGTTGTTTCAACGTTGAAACAACGTTGAAATATGGTGGTGACGTTGTTCAACCAATATTCAACTATGGACGACCATACGGATATATTGCCAATGTATATACAACGTTGATTCAACGTTGTTTATGGTCAAAGTTTTACATTTAGTTTAATCATTATATAAACTTTTATACCACTAATTTTGTGATATTATTCCTTTATTGAATTAGTCTGTAAGTGATTTTTGTCAGGAAAATTTGCGTTACAATCTTTTTCCGTATATTCAAAAATAGCGCTAAAACAAATAAAGTTGGAAATAATTTTTCACTTTCTATTAACGCTTTAAATATTAGTTAATATGCTTTGTTGTTTGTTGTTTTATTTTTTAGTTCTTTATGAATAATATTAATTAATAAATTGGTATTAGTCAAAACCCCGTTTATAAAATAACGCTGGTCAGGGGAAGTAATTGTTGCGGTCAATGATTTTGTTTGTTTTGCCTATGATTATCATTCGTGCAAATGGTGGCGCTGTTTGGAAAATTTGAAAACAACACGATTGGCAATTTATTTGGATTTCGAAGGTATTACCGTTTTGTTTTACTTTAGTTTACTGATTTTTTTCTAAATTATTATTATTTATTCCTTTAATTCTACTTTAATTTACTTTATGAAATAAATGAGAGATATAAACACATGATTGAGTTGATTTGACACGTTTTTGCGACCTAATTGAATGATTTGGGTTCGATAGGCCTTGTAAGCATGAAGTTATTGATGTCTTTGGCAATTTATGATTTTACAAATCTTGTCTTTCTTTAATTTATTTTTCATATTATTAATTATTTGTCTGTACTATATCCTATTTAGAATTTAATCAATTTTAAAATTGAAACCTATAAAGTAGTTCGGCCCACTTATTTTTTACGTCCCAAGACGATTCGTCAATATATATAACTACTGTATGTTTATATTTTATTGATAGTATAATACAGTGTTAATTAGTTTGATAAAAACACATTATAATGATTATTATTAAGTTAAATAACAAATTTGAGTGTTAAACTTTAAAGTTTAATAGTCGTAAATTTAAGGGGAATAATAAATCTATTTCTATTTTATTATATATTATTTTATATTCTAGATCCTGGTCCTGGCTACTGGATATTTATCTTGTCTTAAAATATATTTTTTTCGGAATATTCTTGTAACATTATTAATATAAAATTTACATGTTTGTTGATTTCAGGATGCTGCATAAAATGGTCTTAGCTAGAGCCTAGAATGTTAATTTCTTGGGAATATGCTGCAAGGAACTGACGGGGAGCAGTTTTTCTTACCAATCATAGGTGAGACTTTTAAATAGATTCTTTTTAAAAAGATTTTGTTGTCTTATATACAGTATTTGCTGTCAATATCAAACTTAGCTATGTTTCAATTTCTATGCTGTTTTATGATGTAAATCTTAGAGAAAAGCATTTTAAGATAAAAACAAATCACTAAGTTGAGTAATTATATGTATAATTTGAGATTGACCAAGTCACTTTTAACTACAAACTTCTTATTTTTATTTGCAGAAGCAGTAAGAGACAGCCAAAGAAGTACTCCAACACTTGACATACCCAGAAAGATCTAGAAGAAAAGATTGGAACAAATTGTAGCTTAATTGTTAAAACTATTAAAGTGAATTTAAGCTGCACTTGAACTGTATTTTTGAAATAAAATATCTGAAGTATTTAATATTGTCTTGATATTTTGTTAAACTTTGTTACTTTGCTTTATATCCAAAAATTAAAGTATCGTGGGTTTTCAACGTTGAAATGACATTGAAACTTCAATGTTGTTTCAACTTTCAAATCCAAATATAAATCCAACCTTATTTCAACGTTGAAATCTGACCATAATTCAACGTTGAAACAACGTTGATGTGCCTGCTGGGCAAGCTTTTATGGCTTAAAGTCATCAGCCTTATTCTAACAGGGATGTCCAAGATATTTTACCTCTCCTCTGAATGATTTCACACAAGTGCAATGTAAATAGGTTAATTGGATGAATACTCACTTTTTGTATACTTTCTTTTCAGGTAATCTACTTTGAGATCTTTAAAAATACAAACATCCATTTATTTTGAAACATATGTCACTTTCAAAGTACAGCATGATTGTTAGGTAAAGAGTGAGTGTGTGCATGTGTTTGTTTGACTAAACAGACTGTTTTTCCACATACAATCATCATTGGTAAATAAAACATATGCAAGTTTAAAATGACTTTGTTCTATATAATATTTAGACTAGTAAGTTTGGGTTTTACTAAATATCTTTTTCATTTTCTTATATATCCCCATGGCCAGTAAGTGTGTGTAAGTTTGATTTGAATGCCTTTTTATTCCTATTTACCATCATGACCAGTAAGTTGTGTGTGACAGTTTTATTTTTTTATGTCACACCAACACAGTATAGTTGCTTAAGTTTTACATCGCACCAACACAGTGTAGGTCATATGGAAACTATCCGGCTATACTAGTGGAAGACCTCAGGTGCTCTTCCATGCATTATTTCAGGCATGAACCTGCAAAACCTCAGATGTTACATAAGCTGGCTGGATAGCTTCCTTATATTAAAGAATCCAATAGTCCCTGATGGAAATTCAAACCCACAGCAGTTAGGTGTATGAAGTCAGTGACCTTACCCACTTGGCCATAGATGCCCCAGTTTTGATTTGAAAGCCTTTGTTTTTCTTTTTTTCTTTATACCATCATAACCATTTTTGAATATATCATCATATCAAGTAAGTTAAGTATGTGTAGATTTGATTTAAATGCCTTTGTTTTTCTATACACCATCAGGGTCTGTATGTTCAGTATGTTTAGTTACATTTTGGCTGATTTTACTTATATACCTATATAACCTTATAGTTACTGAGGTCAGCGTGTGTAAGTAATTAGTTTAGCTGACTGTGACTGTGTCATGTAAGCTGCAATTTGACATTTCAAAAATAAATATAGGTAATTAATTTACCCATAATTCCTCTCATCGTCTTCCTCCCCCTCTGACACATGTAACTTTGGTAAAGTTTCTGTTTCCATTGCAACATCAGAATCCTCGTTCATATCAACGTTGTCGTTACCATGGTTATCATCTATATTTGGATCTGTATATGTGTCATTTGAGTCTCGGTAATCATTGATCGTTTCTAGAGTTAATACATTTGGAAGCTCTTGGACTTTTTCACAAATTGTTTTAAATTTTTGATCTGCTGTATCCTCATCATTGACCTTTGTGTCTGAAAGGTCAACCAAAGTTGTAAAATTTCTATATAGTTATCTCTTCTCAGATTCTTATTGAAATTTTCATAAATTATCAGGGTTGTTTGTTTGTTTGATTCATTTTACCCCTTTTCCCAACAGTATTTCAGTCATATAGGCGGTAGTTTCCTAACCATCGTTCCTGGAATCAGGGTTGTTTTTTCCATTCATTTAAATAATTCCAGAAATATGTAACATATATTACCTTCAATTTAGAAATAATAACTTACTTAAGATAATCTTAAGAAGGATAAAAACAAAATTCATGACATTTTGTTCAATAAATGAACAGGACACAAGGGAAACAACTTGGTCAGAATTTGTATTTCATTCTTTTTTTATTATGTCCCTTAGTAGAATTTTTCTTTTCAGTAATGTTACTCCATAACACTAAACAACCGGAAGCAATTCTATGCCAATCTAAAAGAAATATTTTTTTGCCTAGTTAGAGACAAAAATGCAATTTAAATTATTTTGAGACAATATTTTACAAAGAGAGTCATATAATTAGTCAATACAGCTCTAAATTTTAACAAGCAAATTCGTTGAATTTATATCCCCCGCCGAGTACTGGTTATTATTAACACAACAACTGAAGACATAAGGCTTTATTTATATATTAATCATGGCATAAACTGTAATATTCTTTGAACTTGAAGCCTTGTACCTTCAAACAAAAAGAAGTTTTCACTTTATACATATAAGGTAAATCTATGACCCCCTGGAGTGGGGCCAATTTTGACCCCAGGGCTAAAATTTGAACAATTTTGGTAGAGGACCTATAGGTTATGTCATATACCAAATATCAAAGCTCTAGGCCTTGTACTTTCAGACAAGATTTTTTAATTTTGCATTTTTGAAACTCCTTTTCTGGCCCTGTGATCTACTTATGCAACAGACCAGAACCATTTGATCAACTTTTGCAGGGGACCACCCTAGGATCATTTCCTATAAAGTTGGTTGCTGTGCAGTCATATTGTTTCTGAGGAGATGTTTTGTTTTAAAGAAATTGCTGACGACGCAACGATGACGGGCGGTGGGGGATCACAATAGCTCACCTAGATGTAAAAAATCATCTTAATCTCCAGACTTTATTGCCATTTTCAAAGCATCCAAGAAGGGATCTCACAATTTTCAAATATTTTAAATGTTATTGTAACAAATCATTTTAATTCTTCTTTAATAAAAACTAGAAATGTGTCCATAGGACACAGGTGCCCCCGCCGCGCCAACTGTTCTGTCAATCTTATGACTCTAGGTCAAATATTTTTTGAAAACTAAAATCTTTTTACTAAGTAAAGGGCAAGAACTTTACAAATACTGAATATATCCCAAGCAAACCCCAAGTTGAAAATTGCAAATTTAAACTACTGTAATTCAAGGGCAATAACTCTAACAAACTGAAAAAAATCCACATGCAAAGTCCCAGGTTCATAGCTGCACAGTGAGGTGAATCATTATTCCTGTAAATTTAGTGATGTTGATCATTTTTCCTGTAAAGTTGGTCGATTTTTAACTCAAGCACTCAAGGATCAAATAACAACATAACGAAACAGTTTTAACTAAGTCAAGGAAATAACTTTACAAATACTGGGGTAAATCCACAAGCGAAACCCTAAGAACAAACTAAATATGCTGAGGGCAACTTTCCAATTATGTTTAATGACTCTATGTCAAATCCTTTTTGAGTTACATGCAAACACATGTTGAAAATTGCAAAACATTTTCTAAGTCAAGGGCAATAACTCTAAAAATACTAAATAAATCCAGACGAAAATACCCAGGTGCACAACTACACATGCTGATCAACATTCCTGTAAAGTATCATGACTTAAGGTCGAATACTTTTTTGAGTTACATGCGACACAAGTTGAAAAATTGCAAAATTTTAAACTAAGTCAAGGGCAATAACTCTAAAAATAGTAAAAATATCCAGACGAAAATACCCAGGTGCACAACTACACATACTGATCAACATTCCTGTAAAGTTTCATGACTCTAGGTCAAATACTTTTTGAATTACATGCGACACAAGTTGAAAATTACAAAATTTTACTAAGTCAAGGGCAATAACTCTAAAAATAGTAAAAATATCCAGACGAAAATACCCAGGTGCACAACTACACATACTGATCAACATTCCTGTAAAGTTTCATGACTCTAGGTCAAAAACTTTTTGGGAATTACATGCGACACAAGTTGAAAATTACAAAATTTTACTAAGGTCAAGGGCAATAACTCTAAAAATACTAAAATATCCAGAGACGAAAATACCCAGGTGCACAACTTCACATGCTGATCAACATTCCCATAAAGTTTCGTTGAATTCCAGCCATTAGTTGCAGAGAACTACTTCGGAAACGAATTTCGGATGTTTTACTAAGTCAAGGGCAATAACTCTAAAAAATTACTAAAAATATCCAGACAAAATACCTAGGTGCACAACTTCACATGCTGATCAACATTCCATAAAGTTTCGTTGAATTCCAGCCATTAGTTGCAGAGAACTACTCGGAAACGAAATTCGGACGTTTATTAAGTCAAGGGCAATAACTCTAAAAATACTAAAAATATCCAGACGAAAATACCTAGGTGCACAACTTCACATGCTGATCAACATTCCCATAAAGTTTCGTTGAATTCCAGCCATTAGTTGCAGAGAACTACTCCGGAAACGAAATTCGGACGGACGGATGGACGGACGGACGGAAGGACGGAAGGACGGATGGACAACGCCAAAACTATATCCCCCTCCCGATTCCATCCGCGGGGGATAACAAATAAACAATCAAGCAGGTATGTTACCAGAATTATAATGGTCAGCTGGCCAGTCAGTTTGCCACTGTCTAGATATACTATGATCTTCGTTCTCTAGTTGTTTCTGTACACCTTGTAACACTATAATGTCTTCCTCTGTAACAACAAACAAATAGTTTTCAGTTTTAGTTTTATAAATACAAGAGCGATCAGTGATCACATGTGTCGCCTCATGATGGCCAATTTCATGTTGGGACAAGTTTTGTGACAGACGGACAGTGCACAACTAGACTTGGTGCTGATCATTCCTGTAAAGATTGGACAAAATTGCACCAGTAGTTTATGAGGAGTAGTCCGGACAAGCTTTTGTGTATCTGGCAACACACAGAAAAAAACACCTTTTTATCAAAGGGCCATAACTCGGCCAAAAATCATTCAACCAGAAACCCACGCAATATGCTCAAGGACTTGAGCTACAGATCAATCCTGTAAAGTTTCATTGAAATTGCATTAGTGGTATAAGAGAAGTAGTCCGGACAAACTTTAAAAATAAAAATTACTAAAGGGCCATAGCTCTGACAAAAATCATTGAACCGGAAAATGCTGACAATATGCACAACTAGACTTGGTACTGATCATTCCTGTAAAGTTTGGATGAAATTGCACCAGTAGTTTATGAGGAGTAGTCCGGACAAGCTTTTGTGTATCTGGCAACACACAGAAAAAAACACCTTTTTATCAAAGGGCCATAACTCGGCCAAAACTCATTCAACCGGAAAACCCCTGCAATATGTGCAAGGACTTGAGCTACAGATCAATCCTGTAAAGTTTCATTGAAATTGCATTAGTGGTATAAGAGAAGTAGTCCGGACAAACTTTAAAAATAAAAATTATTAAAGGGCCATAACTCTGATAAAAATCATTAAACCGGAAAATGCTGACAATATGTACAACTAGACTTGGTACTGATCATTCCTGTAAAGTTTGGATGAAATTGCACCAGTAGTTTATGAGGAGTAGTCCGGACAAGTTTTGTGACGGACAGACAGACAGACGGACGGACAGACACACAGACGACGGAGAAGTGATCCCTATATGTCGCCACTACTCCATAGAGGCGACACAAAAATTGTACTTAGTACTTCATTACTATACTACTTTGTATGAAAACAAACTTTGCCAAAGCAGCTGTTTTAAGAAGACATAAATTTGTGAATTTTAAATTACCAAGATAAATGAAAATGAGAATTAAATTACATTATCACAAAATCTTACATTCTAATTTCAGATGTAATAGAACTTGACAAAAAACAGCATGCCACCAATTTAATAGATCTACTCATTTAAAGGGATGTTTTTTTTAAACAAATATTATCATAAAGTACCTATTTACACTAACAGGAAGTTTTTACTATTTCATAACTTAATAACATGTGATTTTATGTAAAAGACTTTTGGGAAAAAAAACAACAGGTTTTTTTTTCTTCATATAAGTCTTTGGCAAAATTAAGAAAAGTGGATAACTACATGTAGTTTGAACTTTTTAATAAATGAATAAAAAATAATCTATTAACTATTTCTAAGTATTTTTCTTGTGGCACACTTTATATGTATCTTAGGTTTAGCCCTTGACATGCTCCAGAATGTCTTCTTAAAACCTATTGATCCTTTTATGTTATAAGAGTATGCTTAACAGAAACAATCAGTTTCTGTTCTTAAAGTTACAAGTTCTCTAAAAATATCCTCAAGTCGATCAACTTGTATAGTAAATTTAGTTGGAGAGACTTGGTATTGAACCGCAACAAATACATTTCTAGTAAACCATTGGTTTCATTAGACCACATGCCCATACTTGTTAATCTGTTAAATTTATTTTATTTACTACCTGTTAATTTAAGTTAAAAGACATTGTTTCTTATCATGTTGAGTGAATTGTAAAGAACATAATAATGATAACCAGCAAACTATCTTTTTTATCAACATAAATATTGTTGTCAAACCAACTAGAATAATATGAAACAACCCATACATCTATAGCAAAGAGTTTGGTGGAATTTGAACGAAGATTAGAAATCAACTTATAAAAGCTCTCGGTTGAGAGACAATGTCAAAATTTCACTGACGCAGGAAAATATCAGGTTTCAGCATAAGTGGGCACCTAAGTAGTACCACCAACCTTCCTTAATCAAACTTCCACAATTGAAAGAATCAAAAGTCACTGGAAGGATCTGGACCAGCAGTGATTTTAGGCAAGTGATTTGAATCAATTAAGACAAGTAAAAAATTGCTGGGAAATGCAGCAATATGATTGTCACGGCGAAAAACAAAAAAAAAACCAACCCCAACACAAAAAAACAACAACAAAAACAGTTAAATATATTGATAAGGTATCTTCAAATAGCATTGTGTTGAATTGCCTGAATCTCAATGAGATCTATCCACCTAATAAGTTTCAAATTGATACCTCTAACACCTTTTTGAGATAAGCTGCGGACAAAAAGTATGAAAAATAACAAATGGCAATAACTAACAAAAT
Source organism: Ruditapes philippinarum (assembly GCF_026571515.1). Lineage (NCBI taxonomy): Eukaryota > Metazoa > Mollusca > Bivalvia > Venerida > Veneridae > Ruditapes > Ruditapes philippinarum. The sequence goes on from NW_026863565.1 coordinate 33,497, forward strand.
ATAAAGGGTATCATTCTTGCGCAAAACACTCCTCCCCAATAAGATCTATCCACCTATAAAGTTTCATGTTGACATTTCAAAGACTTTTTCAGAGAATGATATGCTCTCAAATGCTTTTGTAGTTATACCCTGGACAAAAATAAAGTATGAAAATAACAAAGTGCAATAACTGAAAAAACAATGCACGGTAGGTTATCATTCTAGTGTGCTGCAATGCTCCCCAATAAGATCTATCCACCTATGAAGTTTCAAGATGTCAAAAGTTTGAAAAATAACAAATGGCGATAACTCAAACATTATAAAAGATAGAGTTATCATTCTTGCGCATAAACGTTCCTCCTCAAAAAGATCTATCCACGTATGAAGTTTCATGTTGACATTTCAAAGACTTTTTCAGAGATATGCTCCACTCAGGTGAAAAACTTAGTATGAAAAATAACAACGGGCAATAACTAAAAATTATGAAGGATAGAGTTATCACTCTTTTGCACTGCATACCTCCTGAGTGAGATCTATCCACCTTTGAAGGTTCATGTACATATCTCAAAGGCTTTTGTAGTTACACCCTGGACAAAATTAAGTATAAAAAATAACAAAGGGCAATAACTGAAAAATAATGCGCGGTTAGTTATCATTCTAGTGTGCTGCACTTCTCATCAAAAAGAGCTATCAACCTATGAAGTTTCAAGTTGTTACCTCTAACACTTTTTTAGATATTCTCCGCACAAAAAGTATAAAAATAACAAATGACAATAACTCAAAAATTATAAAGGGTAGAGTTATCATTCTTTCGCACAACATTCATCCTCAAAAAGATCTATCTACCTATGAAGATTACATTGACATCTTAAAGTTTGTTTTTTCAGTTAATTAATGCTCCACCCAGGTGAAAAATTAAGCATGAAAATTAACAAAGGGCAATAACTCAAAATTTAGGAATGTTAGAGTTATCACATTGCACACCTCCTGAGTGAGATCTATCCAACTATGAAGTTTCATGTTGATATCTCAAAGGCTTTTCGAGTTATGCTGTGGACAAAGATTGAGTTTGAAGAATAACAAAGGGCAATAATGAAAAAAATATGCAGCGTAGAGTTATTATTCTTGTGCAGTGCACTTTTCCTAAATATGATTTATCCACCAATGAAGTTTCAAGTTGATACCTCCACCTATGAAGTTTCAAATTGATACTTTTTGAGACATGCTCCGGACAAAAATGTAGAGGAGCGGACGGAAGGACAGACGGACGGATGGAGACTAATTCTATATCCCCCACCGTCTTTTCGGCGGAGGATAATAAAACATTTTCTTGCTCATATCTAAAGGAAACTCAGAATTTTGCTCACAATAACGAGACATGAATTCTGAATGAAGTTTGATGTTGTGGTAAAAACTGATTTAACCCTTTACCTCATGTATACGCGAAACAACGCGGAGTCCCCCTCATCGCCAAGAAAATTTTGGATTTGTCAGAGGCTAAAAATGACCCCGGGTCGATCATAAGGTAACGTGTAACCAACGCTGAAAAGCCTTTAACTCTATCTCAATCCCTTGAGAAGTTGCAGCACTTTGAAATAAATTTTGATGGAAAAAATCGAGGCAAAATAGTGATTTTTGGCAATTTTGAGATGTCCCCTCGTTGCCATGGTAATGGGAAATTTAAAACTGAGCATGTCGTTACAAAGGCAATAGTCCAGTCAACATTTGTGCCAAGTTTGATTAGTATTGAAGCATTTTTCATAGTTTCATAGCAGTTTGAACTTGTAACAGGAGGCTTTTCAGTGAAAACGGCCATTTTTCACAATATGCTCATGGGGGGAAAGGGTTAAGGACCAAATTAAGTTATTTTACAACCTGGTATGGTGAATGTTTATTGTGAAACGCATATAGAAAAACCAAATCTCATTTTAGAGAATTGCGCAAAAAAAAATGAAATTATTAAAAAAAAAAAGAAGACAATTTAAGTTCTTAATTGCAAATATAGAAACTTAGGAATGTAATGTTCAAAGACATTTTACACGTGAAAAGATTCACTCTGAGAGAGACATAGATCCGACATGAAAACACATTAGTCAAAATATGTCGTCCCTTCGTGTGTTCGCATTTTGAGGCGAATACGCGAATATATACGGATGGCGTAAATCAGCCACCATACATAATCCATTCAAGGCGAATTTCTCAAGCATGTCGAAAGGATGTCCGGAAATGTGTTAATATAAAACGCTGATATTTCGTGTGTTGATACAAATACTGTTAAGATTCTATATGGTTTTGAAAAAAAAACTGTTGCTATGTAACTTTTCACAGAAATGGGCTGCACAATGATTGCGTAAAAACAATAAAATGTCGGCTGTAGAAATCGAAAGGCATTTTGTCACGTGACTTTTGCCCATGCTACCGAAAACTACCCATCACAATATCACGGCGTTGAGACGCCGTGAAATAACTAATCAGCCATGGAAACCAGCACTCTCTGAAGAAAAATGATCAAGAGCATGATAATTACCAATAGTTCTTTTATGAGTATCAATATTTGAGGTCAAGGTCACATCACCGGTATCTTGTGTCTGTATAACACCTTCATCTGTTACCAACCAACGTCCTACTGGCATTAAACTGTGTATATTGTATCTAAAAATAGAAATAGCAATGGTCAACTGAAAGCATGATATCATTATTATTTTTTATTGATTTTATTTTTTATTGTGTTTTTTATGTCACAGCAAGACACAGCCACTTTTCAACTTTCCTTGTGGAGGAAGACCAAACCCCTTTTTGAAATAATTAAAGTAAACGCAAATATGTCTCAGAAATTCTTTCAAATAGAAAATGCAGACATCTGTAAACAAGAGCTGTCAGTAGGACAGCATGCTACATGATTCTCAATCATACCAACATAACTGTAATTTGTATACCAACAGATCTAGTGTAAGGAACTCCATTTAAAATTTCATCTTTTTAAGACTATTTTAAGGGGAGCCGTGGCCTAGTGGTTAAGCTGTCTGCCTCTCTTCCCAGGGATCATGGGTTCAAGCCCTTTTGGGGTCACTACCATGTTTCTTCGTATGACACCAGTACTGGTTGGTTCCAGGAAGCGTACTCTAAACAGATTAGTATAAGTTGCAAGAACTTGTTTCGCAATTGAACTTGAATAAATATGTTTAAACCAACACTATTTCAAGCTCTTGTGACCTACTTGTGTATAAGACTTGGACTATTTGTATCATTTGTTTGTTGGAGGCTACCAAGGGTTTGTACTTTATTGATTGTTTGTTGGGTTTTACATCAAACCAACACAGCAGAGGTCTTATGACAACCTTCCAGCTTTACTGGTGGAAGAAAACCTGCACTATTTCAGGCATGAGAGGGCACGTGAGTTGAACCAAAGACGTTCTGTAAGCAAGCTGGATAGCTTCCTAACATGAAAGAATCCAAAGTCCTTGATGGGGTTTAAACCTACAGTGTAAAGTTTGGTAAAAATCTACCAAGTGGTTAAGGAGAAGATGTTGATTACAAGAACTGTGAAAAACAATAAGCAACAAACTACTAACCCTGTTTAAATCTGAGCACTGTGTTTGCCAGTGCGAGCTAAAAAAAACAGGTAAAGCACTCTGATTCAAGATTAGCAGAAAGTTTTTTTTAAGTATACTTAAATTATGCCTAGAAAATAAAGAAAAACATACTCAGAAAGTAATTCTGCTAGACCATCAAATCCATTCTCTATGGCAACATCTTTTGGTAACTGTCCGTTCTTATTGTGTAACTTGAGACACTGCTTGCTGCCCGGTTTACGGAGAAGAAATGTTGCTACTTTGGCAAGACCCAGTCTGGCAGTAAAATGCAGAAGAGATTCTCTGGGTGGTGGAGTATCTGTGACAAGATAAGATAGTGCAAATATATGAATATTCACAGTAACATACAACTATATGACTGATTAAATACAGAATATGAATGATTGAATAGAAGATATTATGTCAATTGTATATTAATACAGATCATATTTCACATATAGGAATTACAATATATTTCCAATAAATCACTTTTGAGAAATAAGCTATAATCAATATTTGATTATGAATATGTTTTTCAACTTTTATTTCATTCATCTTTGATTTCTTACAAACTGTATTGTGTTGAAATCTTACTTCCACTGTAATACTTGTTGACGACTCTTGATATCAAAATATTAACCAATTGTTTTAAGTTCCCATAACTATAATTCATTTTAAAATAAATCTGCAAAATTCAAGTAAGAATAAGATATTCATAAATCTACCCATGCAACCAGTAGAGACCAAGATCAGCTGGCAAATCCTTGCAGTCTGATCATGGTCTGCACTGCTCGCTTTTCAGTTTATACATTTTTCTTTATTTTCCCAAAAAATAATACATGAAAATGGTTTTGTCCAAATTGTAAAATGGAAAAGTCTGTTTAAGATAATTAGCATGGTAAATGTTAAATAAAACAAACTGAACAAAGATTTATTAAGAATAAAAAAAACTTATTCCTTTTTTTCCTTTATCTTAACTACAGTGTATGCAAACGTTCACACATATAATAAAAAGATTTGAGTTCTATAAACAACTGTAGCCTAGGTAAAAACAAAATCACTCTTTTAATACATACTTTTCTACTTAAAGGGAAAAAACAAGAACAAAAATAACACAAATCTCTAACTTAACCAAGCCTTGTGCTATAAGGTTACATGTATCATGTATTTACAACAACATACTACACACCTATATCAAGCGTAGCATACCTTTTGCTACTTTTTTCACTATATCATTTCCAAATTACCTATTTTTACATTTTTCAAATAATTTAATAAGTTTAACTTGAATTGAATTAATTCACCTAGTATGAAAAAACAATCATATGATTTAAAACTGAAACTAAGAGAAGGTTTTCAGGGATATTATCTTAATATGTCACATTACTCATGTTTAATTAAAGTCTAAATGTGATGTTTAAGGTGAGGTTTGATGATAAAATTAAGACAGACTCAATTATTACATGTCCTGTCAATGTCCATTGTTGATTAACAAAAGTTCAAAATCATATTTTTGGTATACACAAATGCCCCTTGCCAAGATTCTTGTCAGTAACTAATTTTCCAAAAAGCTATACCCATTTACTGCGGGACAAAAAAAAGTGAGGGCAGGTACAGCACAGGTTGCATTAATTAGGCTGCCACTGCCATCTCTAGCTTTCTACAATATATCACAGTTTACATAATTATATAAATATGAGGTTTTTATAAAAAAAATTATCATAATGTCTTATAATTCAATAAAAATAATTTTCCCCTCATAATTCATGATCAATGAAGGGTTCTGTTAGATATAAGATGCTTTTTGCTCCTTTATTTTCTTTGTTTTTGTTGTTGTTGCTTTTTTCATGGGGACAAGTTAGAGATGAAAATGACTCAGTACACCTACTTATATTAAACCAGTCACATGATACAATTAATATGACATAATTTCTATATAAATATCTATGACACTTATCCAGGTAAACAGTTATAAATAGCTCATGAGAAATTAGATGCATAATGTTTTTACTTAACATTTTGTATGTATGAAATAAAACCTCATTTCAAACAGAAAATCATTTTCTGTTTACTACTGTTTATCTTTATTTAAACTGTAGCAAAATTTAATGCTGTTTTATTGGATGCTGTATTGCAATGTACTGTAATGTAGGAAGCAGTTTTACAATAATGCTGTATTGTAGGATGCTATATTGCAATGCAATGTAATCTAGGAAGCAGTTTTACAATAATGCTGTATTGTAGGATGCTGTATTGCAATGCAATGTAATGTAGGAAGCAGTTATACAATGATGCTGTATTAAAGGATTCTGTATTGCAATGTACTGTAATGTAGGAAGCAGTTATACAATGATGCTGTATAGAAGGATGCTGCATTGCAATGCAATGTAATGAAGGAAGCAGTTATACAATAATACTGTATTGTAGGATGCTGTATTGCAAGGCAATGTAATCTAGGAAGCAGTTTTACAATAATTCTATATTGAAGGATGCTGTATTGCAATGCAATGTAATGTAGGAAGCAGTTATACAATGATGCTGTATTAAAGGATTCTGTATTGCAATGCAATGTAATGAAGGAAACAGTTTTACAATAATACTGTATTGTAGGATGCTGTATTGCAAGGCAATGTTATGTAGGAATCAGTTTTACATTAATGCTATATTGAAGGATGCTGTTTTGCAATGCAATGTAATGTAGGAAGCAGTTAAAAAATAATGCGGTATTATAGAAAGCAGTTTTACAATAATGCTGTATTGAAGGATGCTGTATTGCAATGCAATGTAATGTAGGAAGCAGTTATACAATAATGCTGTATTGTAGGATGCTGTATTGCACTGTAATATAATACAAAATGCTACAAAACAGTACAGCTTCACTGAAACACAACTTGCTATGTTACAATTTCACTTAAATAAAACTTTTAAACATTCTAGTAAAACTTACTTCATAGCAGTTTAAAATTATCTATACAATGAAGTTTTTACTACAGCTATACTACATTACAGTTTCAATGTATCAGTATTACAATACATTGCAAATTCAATATATCGCAATTTCATCCCCTTACCGTTTTCAGAATCTGATCCAAGCAATGACACCAATCTGGAAAACTGCCGTAAGTCAATGCCCTGCTAAGTCTATTATCTAAGGAAGACAACTCTTCATCTGCCACGTTAAAATTGTCTCCCTTGATTAACTCCAAATCATCAAGTGAATCTGAACTAATCACACTGTCTATGAGAAACTGTGAAAATATAAAGCACTGTCGCTGTTAAATGTGAAAGCACTAGTCACTAGGTTCGTTGATTTTCATCATGAAATTCCACAACAGTTAATTTAAACTTCCTCCACAATAGTGTGTCCTGAAAAAGATTTAAAAACAAACTGAATTTTTTTACAATACATACAGTACACAGTAGTCTGGCAAATGATGACTAAAATTTATATCTCTTTGAAATTGTCTTGAAAATCCTTGAAATTAAAAACAATGCACTAAGGTTCTTATCTACACTTAAAGCTGAACAGGAATGATTCATAAAAGTAAATGCCACTATTATGATT